>NC_058081.1:215876923-216114893 GCF_014858855.1 Bufo gargarizans | reverse complement strand
GCTGGGCCTAATATATGCCAATGGACTGTTGCAGTGGTGGCTGACGTGAAGCCTCATTCTCTGCTATGACATGCAGACTAATTCTCTGCTGACATGAAGACAGATTCTCTGTTACGGGACCTCTCTCCTCTGCCTGTGTGTGTGCTGGGCCTAAATATATGCCAATGGACTGTTGCAGTGGTGGCTGACGTGAAGCCTCATTCTCTGCTATGACATGCAGACTAATTCTCTGCTGACATGAAGCCAGATTGTCTGTTACGGGACCTCTCTCCTCTGCCTGTGTGTGTGCTGGGCCTAAATATATGCCAATGGACTGTTGCAGTGGTGGCTGACGTGAAGCCTCATTCTCTGCTATGACATGCAGACTAATTCTCTGCTGACATGAAGACAGATTCTCTGTTACGGGACCTCCCTCCTCTGCCTGGGTGCTGGGCCTAAATATATGCCAATGGACTGTTGCAGTGGTGGCTGACGTGAAGCCTCATTCTCTGCTATGACATGCAGACTAATTCTCTGCTGACATGAAGACAGATTCTCTGTTACGGGACCTCTCTTCTCTGCCTGGGTGCCGGGGCCTAAATATCTGAGAATGGACTGTTCCAGTGGTGGGTGACGGGAAGCCAGATTCTCTGCTATGGAACCTCTCTCCAATTGATTTTGGTTAATTTTTATTTATTTAATTTTTATTTTAATTCATTTCCCTATCCACATTTGTTTGCAGGGGATTTACCTACATGTTGCTGCCTTTTGCAGCCCTCTAGCTCTTTCCTGGGCTGTTTTACAGCCTTTTTAGTGCCGAAAAGTTCGGGTCCCCATTGACTTCAATGGGGTTCGGGTTCGGGACGAAGTTCGGATCGGGTTCGGATCCCGAACCCGAACATTTCCGGGATGTTCGGCCGAACTTCTCGAACCCGAACATCCAGGTGTTCGCTCAACTCTAGTCACAAGCCTTCCAAGACAGGGGGTTCCCCTCAGCCCTGTTGACGGAACACTTAAATGTAGTGAACATAAAATCACGTGTCGACCTATTACAGAAAAAAAAATTGATAAAAAAACAGGAAAAGAGGATTCCCCTGGTAACTACGTACACAGAAGACAGTATATGCATTAAACAGATTATCACTAAACACTGGCCCATTTTGAGAAGTGGACATGGGCACATGGGGCTAATGTCATACAAAAGAGCTAAGAACCTGAAGGATAAATTAGTTTGTACAGATAGAGGCCCACACAAAGTAGGGGAACAAAGTTTCCTTCGAAGTAAAAACAATTGGGTGTTTTCCCTGTTTAAATTGTGCAAACTGTAGGTATATGATAAAGTGAAACTTTTCTCTACATTCGATTATACAAAATAAATACTTTATCAAACATTACCTCACTTGTGATTCGACATTCATTGTTTATGTACTGTGGTGTCCGTGCAATATGTAGATTTTAAAACTAGAATTAACCAGCACAGATACACCATTCAAAAAAAAAAACATATGAACCTTCCAGTATCAAAACATTTTGTGGATTTTGAACATAAGGAGGGAGATTTAAGATGTGTGCTGATTGACCATGCTCCAGTTCCCAGAAAAGGTGGAAACAGGAACCTCCTTTTAAAAAGACAAGAAATCTATTGGATTTCTACGTTGAACACACTTAGGCCCAATGGCCTGAATGTGGACTATAAGCCTTGGTTATTTACCTAATTATGCATTTGTTTAATTTCTCTATTGTTCTTCCTGGATATACAGTATAGTGGTGCTATCTTTTGATTATTAGGATGAACTCTAATTAATCTTTTTGTTTTGCTATATTTGTCTTATTTTTTACATTATGGATTTAGGAGGTAGTTGTGCTGAATATGGTGATGAGGATATCATATATGAAGAAGATACTTAGCAAACTGATATTTTTATCAATGAGGTAAAGCTAGGGACTGACCAATATGTGTGTCGTAGTAGGTGTATATATGTTTACTAGCAATGTACTTATACAGTGGGTTGAGGTCCCCACAAACTGGTGGAGATTGGACCATGCAGTGCCACTTTGGAATCCAGGAATGAATACCCAGTGGTACATGTGGGTTTCCAATTTATCTTCCAGTGAGATGATCACACAACATATTTGGAGTCTCCGTAATATTGATGGTGTACGTAATTGGAGATTACTTCGTACTGAAAAGTCATGTGTCCTTAAATGTAAGCACGTGATCGTCAGCACACCCCTAACCCATGTCCAACAAATATTGCTTTACATGCAGTGGGGATTCAATCACCCACGGTCAATATACTTGGTGTCCAGGTTGCATACACAGTGTGATTGGTCGGTGATTGTCCCGCTCCGTATGTTAATTTTTATACATGTTGATCAGGTCCCTGGGTACCCATTATATTTCTGTGGCAAATTTTTGCGATTGATAGGACTGACTGTCCCCTTCATTTGGCCAGCACATATATTACCACCTTTAAATATATATATACAGACGTGGACAAAATTGTTGGTACCCTTTGGTCAATGAAAGAAAAAGTCACAATGGTCACAGAAATAACTTTAATCTGACAAAAGTAATAATAAATTAAAATTCTATAAATGTTAACCAATGAAAGTCAGACATTGTTTTTCAACCATGCTTCAACAGAATTATGTAAAAAAATAAACTCATGAAACAGGCATGGACAAAAATGATGGTACCCCTAACTTAATATTTTGTTGCGCAACCTTTTGAGGCAATCACTGCAATCAAACGCTTCCTGTAACTGTCAATGAGACATCTGCACCTCTCAGCAGGTATTTTGGCCCACTCCTCATGAGCAAACTGCTCCAGTTGTGTCCGGTTTGAAGGGTGCCTTTTCCAGACTGCATGTTTCAGCTCCTTCCAAAGATGCTCAATAGGATTGAGGTCAGGGCTCATAGAAGGCCACTTTAGAATAGTCCAATTTTTTCCTCTTAGCCATTCTTGGGTGTTTTTAGCGGTGTGTTTTGGGTCATTGTCCTGTTGCAAGACCCATGACCTGCGACTGAGACCAAGCTTTCTGACACTGGCTAGTACATTTCTCTCTAGAATTCCTTGATAGTCTTGAGATTTCATTGTACCCTGCACAGATTCAAGACACCCTGTGCCAGACGCAGCAAAGCAGCCCCAGAACATAACAGAGCCTCCTCCATGTTTCACAGTAGGGACAGTGTTCTTTTCTTGATATGCTTCATTTTTTCGTCTGTGAACATACAGCTGATGTGCCTTGGCAAAAACTTCGATTTTTGTCTCATCTGTCCACAGGACATTCTCCCAGAAGCTTTGTGGCTTGTCAACATGTAGTTTGGCATATTCCAGTCTTGCTTTTTTATGATTCGTTTTCAACAATGGTGTCCTCCTTGGTCGTCTCCCATGTAGTCCACTTTGGCTCAAACAACGACGGATGGTGCGATCTGACACTGATGTTCCTTGAGCATGAAGTTCACCTTGAATCTCTTTAGAAGTCTTTCTAGGCTCTTTTGTTACCATTCGGATTATCCGTCTCTTAGATTTGTCATCAATTTTCCTCCTGCGGCCACGTCCAGGGAGGTTGGCTACAGTCCCATGGATCTTAAACTTATGAATAATATGTGCAACTGTACTCACAGGAACATCTAGTTGCTTGGAGATGGTCTTATAGCCTTTACCTTTAACATGCTTGTCTATAATTTTCTTTCTGATCTCTTGAGACAGCTCTTTCCTTTGCTTCCTCTGGTCCATGTCGAGTGTGGTACACACCATATCACCAAACAACACAGTGATTACCTGGAGCCATATATATAGGCCCAATGGCTGATTACAAGGTTGTAGACACCTGTGATGCTAATTAGTGGACACACCTTGAATTAACATGTCCCTTTGGTCACATTATGTTCTGTGTTTTCTAGGGGTACCATCATTTTTGTCCATGCCTGTTTCATGAGTTTATTTTTTTACATAATTCTGTTGAAGCATGGTTGAAAAACAATGTCTGACTTTCATTGGTTAACATTTATAGAATTTTAATTTATTATTACTTTTGTCAGATTAAAGTTATTTCTGTGACCATTGTGACTTTTTCTTTCATTGACCAAAGGGTACCAACAATTTTGTCCACGTCTGTATATATTTTTTATATCTACACATTATTTTCCTGATCGAATGTGCTTTTGATCTGGATCGGTCCCATGCTCTTTCTATTATTATGTTGAGGCTTGTGTTCCACAACTCTCTTTCCAGTGGAACACAGCATACATCTCGCGGGAAGGGATAGCATGATCGGGAATGCAATCATGTGACCGGAACTACGGTCACGGGGGTTGACTCACGGACATGTGACCGTGATACCCGGAAACATGATGTATCTATTCGAATGATATGGGGCATGCGCATTGAGAAATCTCACACGCCAATGTCCATGCAGACCGGATCCTCGCCGAATCTATGGCCGTCCTCTCTAATGATTTTATTATATGCACCTGCACTAAGGTATTTTATGTATTGGGTCACAGGTGTTTTGTAGTTTACAATTATGATAGTGATTAATTAAATGTGTTTGATAATACTTCAGAGTGGCATAAAACATTAGTTTTAATATGTACATGTTCTCATTGAAATGTATATGAATGTTTGCACATTTTCATGTATGGAAAATATGTAAAAACACAATTTGTACAGAGATTTTTAGTCATTTTTAGGTTTGATTTGTTTAATTATACTGATTGGTCATTAATTATGTATACCATTATAAATATGCACATGGTACTATTGCACTTAATGCTTGAGAAAGGTTCCAGCAAGTGGACCGAAGCGTCGCTGCCTGGTGAATAAAAGGAAACTATTCTGATTTTATGCCCTGGATGTGCCGTGGAATATTTTTTATTTTTTTTTCGTTTATAGAAATGATACATGCTAGATGGAAGATATTAGTCAGCGTGTGCATCTAAAATATGAAAATAGTCACAGCAGACTTCATTTTTTCCTGAAATGTATAACACCTGTGAATTGATGAGCTTGCTGATTTATCAAATTTTGCTTGTTTTATTATTTACTTCCTTGGCAAGTTAACATTTTTAAAGGAAACCTGTCACTGATAGCAGCATAGTGTAGTGTCAGAACTGCTGATTTCAGCAGTCTGAGAATGAGTAAAATAAGCCACGGCACTCCAAATGGATCCAATTGATTTCTTTATTACACCTTGTGCAGCAACGTTTCAACCTAACGGTCTTTATCAAGCTCCCAATACAGAGATAACATAGTGAACATTAAATACAATCCCATGGCCTCGCATTGGTTACTGCTAAGCCCTACCCATTAACCCCCTCATTACTTCCTAAAATCCTACGTATAATACCATCTCCATTATCAATCCCTGATGACATACTTTTGTCTGCCACTCCGCCATGCTGCAGGAGACTCCGTCCAACCCTCTTCACTCAGGTGTATCCCGATGCTCTCGCGCTGATCCGTGAAGCCTCGGCGTCCCTAGGTTCAATCTGCGCATGCGCGGCATCGTCACTTCCGCCCTTCTATGCGCACTTCCGCCAGGTTATGCCCTAATTTCAAATCACATGACCCTGTCGCTCCAGTGGCGCAATATCACCTGATTATGCATCGATCTATCTAGCCTCCTGTTACCATGCCACAGGACGCTAGAGCTCAGTTTTGTCAGATATTAAGCCAACCTGTCATGGTCTTACCTCCTTGCTGTTCCCTTCGTTTGACATGTGCTGGCGGCCATCTTGGTTTCTGGGTTTTCTTGTAGCCTCCCACCCTGCGGCTCCTCCTTCCCACTGGGAGGAGCTGGATGCCTAGCTCATATATATAGGAGGTCTGTGGCTTCAGTTCCTTGCTTGGTCCTCCTGTGTTCACATGCTTCCAAGACTGCTGCTGCTTCTGGTTCCTGATCCTGGCCTCGTCTGACTACCCCGTTGGTTCCTGATTCCGGCTTCGTCTGACTACCCCGTTGGTTCCTGATTCCGGCTTCGTCTGACTACCCCGTTGGTTCCTGATTCCGGCTTCGTCTGACTACCCCGTTGGTTCCTGATTCCGGCTTCGTCTGACTACCCCGTTGGTTCCTGATTCCGGCTTCGTCTGACTACCCCGTTGGTTCCTGTTCCTGGCTTCGTCTGACTACCCTTCTGGTTCCTGACCTCTGTCTCCGCAAGACCCTGCTTCGGTTTAGCCATCCGTTCGGACTTTGCTACGGCTTGCTCTTCAATAAAACCTTCTTATTTTCCACTTATCTCTTGTTGTACGTCTGGTTCATGGTTCCATGACATTAGGACCAAGCCATGAATTCTGACGGTACAGGGCAACCCTCGCTACCTACGCTGGTTGCCAGACTTGATCAGCAGGATCACCTGTTGGGTCGGTTCGCTGTGGCGTTGCAAACCCTGCTTGAACGCACGGCTCATTTAGCTTCCGTTGCCGATGGGTCGGTTGTCGCTACTGGGCCCGCTCCTACTGCCGCTCCGGTTGTTGCGCCAGAGTCTACCCTGACACCTGTTGCTGCGCCTGTGGGGTTTCAGGGTATGACCGGTTCTGCCCCCCTTCCACAGCGCTTTGGGGGAGAGCCAACTCATTGCCGAGGTTTCCTTAACCAGGTGGGCATTTACTTCGAGTTGCTGCCACATGCCTTTCCTACTGAGAGATCAAGGGTGGGCTTCTTGATCTCCCTGCTCTCGGACAAGGCCTTGGCCTGGGCCAGCCCTTTATGGGAGAACAACAATCCGGTGGTTGCCGAGTTTTCCGGTTTTGTTGCTTCTCTTCGGAAGGTATTCGATGTGCCGGCTCGTGCTGCCTCTTCTGCGAAGCTCCTTATGTCCATCAGACAGGGTTCACGATCCGTAGCTGAATACGCCATTGAGTTTCGTACCCTGGCAGCAGAGGTGGGCTGGAATAATGAGGCTCTGGTCGCTGCTTTCTCTCATGGTCTCTCGGATGCCTTGAAGGATGAGGTTGCAGCTAAGGACCTACCAGTGGAGCTCGAGTCTCTTATTTCTTTCCTGATTTTGATTGACACCAGACTCAGGGAGAGACCTTCCTTTAAGGAGAGCCTGCGGAGGTCTCCTAACAGATTGGCGCCTACGTTTGCTGTCCCACCCGTGCCTCCCTCTCCTCCCACGCCTCCTGGGGATGACTTGTCTGGGGGTGAACCCATGCAGCGGGGGTTTGCTCGCCTGTCTGAGGGGGAGAGGGTACTCCGGAGACGCGAGGGCCGATGCATGTACTGTGGTCTCGGTGGGCATTTTCGGTTGGCATGTCCGAACCGTCCGGGAGAACGCTCGCACCTGAGGTCCTGTCGGGGGCAGATCTTGGGTGGAGTCTCCTCGTCCCCGGTTTCCAGTGTTGACAAACCACTGATCACGGTTGTCCTCTCCTGGGTCGGGGGCTCGGTGACGACCCAGGCGTTGGTGGACTCTGGTGCTGGTGGTTTGTTCATTGATAGAGTGTTCGTTGCCGCCAATTCCATTCCTCTGCAGCCTCGAGGTTCCCCACTGGCTCTTGAGGCGATAGACGGCAGACCCCTTCTGCCGCCACACGTGACTCATGAGACCCTTCCAGTGGGGATGGCCATTGGTGCCGTTCACAGAGAGTCGGTCTGTCTCCAGGTTATTTCGTCTCCACACTACTCGGTGGTCTTGGGGTACCCCTGGCTCCAGAAGCATAATCCGACTTTCGATTGGAGATCGGTCGAGATCCTCTCGTGGTCACCGCAGTGTGGGGCTAGTTGCATCCATGGGCCTGTCAAGTTGCTGTGTACTTCCTCGGACTCTCTGTTGCCTCCTGAATACGAAGAGTACCGGGATGTATTCGATAAGGTGCGCGCGGTTGCCCTACCTCCGCACCGCCCATACGATTGTGCCATAGAGTTACAATCCGGTGCCGTTCCTCCTCGTGGCAAAGTCTATCCACTGTCGGTAGCGGAGAATGAGGCCATGGAGGAGTACGTGAGGGAGGCGCTTTCACGCGGACACATTCGCAAATCCTCGTCCCCGGCAGGGGCTGGATTTTTCTTTGTGAAAAAGAAGGGCGGCGAGTTGAGGCCTTGCATCGATTACAGGGGTCTCAATCGCATCACGATCAAGAACGCTTACCCGATACCCTTGATTTCCGAGCTGTTCGATCGCCTCAAAGGGGCCACGGTCTTTACCAAACTCGACCTGAGGGCGGCATATAACCTGGTAAGGATCAAGGCGGGCGATGAGTGGAAGACCGCGTTTAACACCAGGACCGGTCATTATGAATCCTTGGTTATGCCCTTTGGGTTATGCAATGCGCCCGCAGTCTTCCAGGAATTCATCAACGATGTTTTCCGTGACCTGTTGCAGCAGTGTGTGGTGGTCTATTTGGATGACATCTTGGTATATTCTGCATCCATGGAGGCCCACATTCTGGATGTCAGACGAGTGTTGCAACGCTTACGAGAGAACAAGCTGTTCGGTAAGCTTGAGAAATGCGAATTTCACCGATCCCAGGTAACCTTCTTAGGTTACATCATTTCCGCTGAGGGGTTCTCCATGGATCCTGAGAAGGTTTCGGCTGTCTTACAGTGGCCCCAGCCCAGTGGGCTTCGTGCCCTGCAGCGCTTTTTGGGCTTCGCCAATTATTATCGGAAGTTCATCAGGGACTTTTCCATGCTAGCCAAGCCTCTCACGGATCTGACCAGGAAGGGCAGTAATCCGCAGGTCTGGCCGCTCGAGGCCATCCGAGCTTTTGAGGCTCTAAAGTCCGCCTTTGTGTCGGCTCCGATTCTGTCGCATCCCAACCCTGGGTTGCCTTTTGTCCTCGAGGTGGACGCGTCTGAGACGGGAGTAGGCGCCCTCCTGTCTCAGCGTAGAACACCAGAGGGTCCTCTGCTTCCTTGTGGGTTTTACTCCCGGAAACTGTCTTCCGCGGAGTGCAACTATCAGATTGGTGACAGGGAGTTATTGGCCATCGTGCAGGCCCTTAAAGAATGGAGGCACTTGCTCGAGGGCTCGGTGGTTCCGGTTCTCATCCTGACGGACCACAAGAATCTGACCTACCTTTCTGAGGCCAAGAGATTGACACCACGTCAGGCCAGATGGGCTCTGTTCTTGTCACGTTTTAATTACGTGGTCTCCTACCTACCCGGCTCCAAGAACATCAGAGCGGATGCCTTATCACGGCAGTACTCCGAGCTGTCCGGGGAGGAGTCGATTCCGACTACGGTCATACCCCCGAATCAGATCCTGGCCGCTATTCGCACCAGCCTGACTTCTCCTCTGGGTGAGCAGATTTTGGCGGCTCAATCTGGTGCTCCCTCTGGGAGACCCAACGGCAGATGTTTTGTGCCTGAGGAGTTGCGCACTCGGTTGTTGCGAACCTACCATAACTCCAAGGCCGCGGGGCACCCTGGAAAGAATCAGCTGTCCTGGGCGGTTTCACGTCTGTTATGGTGGCCTTCTCTACGTTCCGACATCGCCGCATATGTAGCGGCATGCTCCGTTTGTGCCCAGAGTAAGTCCCCTCGGCACCTTCCGTTGGGCCTTTTGCAACCCATAGCCACCGGGGAGCGTCCATGGTCACACCTGGGGATGGATTTCATTGTGGACCTCCCTGCATCCCGAGGCCATACGGTCATTCTCATGATTGTGGATCGGTTTTCCAAAATGTGCCACTGTGTTCCTCTCAAGAAATTACCCTCTGCACAAGAGTTGGCCTCGATTTTTGCCAGGGAGGTCTTCCGGTTGCACGGTTTGCCCAAGGAGATTGTGTCGGATCGGGGGAGTCAGTTTGTGTCCAGGTTCTGGCGCGCCTTTTGCTCCCAGTTGGGGATTCATCTCTCTTTCTCCTCGGCCTACCACCCTCAGTCCAATGGGGCCGCAGAACGATCCAATCAGGCCTTGGAGCAATTCCTTCGTTGCTATGTCTCCGATCACCAAGACAATTGGGTTGACCTCCTGCCTTGGGCTGAGTTTGCCAGGAACACGGCGGTGAACTCTTCCTCTGGGACGTCTCCCTTCATGGCCAATTATGGGTTCCAACCTGCCGTGTTACCGGAGGTATTCTCTCCCCAGGATATTCCGGCTGTGGAGGATCACCTTTCCGTCCTACGTGCTTCTTGGGTACAGATCCAGAGGTCCCTTGAGGTCTCTGCGCAGCGCCAGAAACTCCAGGCTGATCGCAGACGAGCGCCCGCTCCTTCCTACCAGGTCGGAGACCGCGTATGGTTGTCCACCCGCAACCTCAACCTTCGAGTGCCCACTCCCAAGCTGGCGCCTCGCTTTGTTGGTCCCTTCCGAGTGCTTCGCAGGGTAAACCCGGTAGCCTATGCCCTTGCGCTTCCTCCTGGCATGCGGATCTCCAACGTGTTTCATGTCTCCCTGTTGAAGCCACTGGTGTGTAATCGTTTCACTTCCTCGATTCCTCTGCCTCGTCCGGTCCAAGTGGGCAATCGTGAGGAGTATGAGGTGAGCAATATCCTGGACTCACGCCTGGTCCGCGGCCGGGTGCAGTTTTTGGTCCATTGGCGTGGTTATGGTCCAGAGGAGCGTTCCTGGGTTCCCTCCGCAGATGTCCAGAAACCGTTCCTTACTCCGCGGAGGAGGGGCCCTTGAGGGGGAGGTACTGTCATGGTCTTACCTCCTTGCTGTTCCCTTCGTTTGACATGTGCTGGCGGCCATCTTGGTTTCTGGGTTTTCTTGTAGCCTCCCACCCTGCGGCTCCTCCTTCCCACTGGGAGGAGCTGGATGCCTAGCTCATATATATAGGAGGTCTGTGGCTTCAGTTCCTTGCTTGGTCCTCCTGTGTTCACATGCTTCCAAGACTGCTGCTGCTTCTGGTTCCTGATCCTGGCCTCGTCTGACTACCCCGTTGGTTCCTGATTCCGGCTTCGTCTGACTACCCCGTTGGTTCCTGATTCCGGCTTCGTCTGACTACCCCGTTGGTTCCTGATTCCGGCTTCGTCTGACTACCCCGTTGGTTCCTGTTCCTGGCTTCGTCTGACTACCCTTCTGGTTCCTGACCTCTGTCTCCGCAAGACCCTGCTTCGGTTTAGCCATCCGTTCGGACTTTGCTACGGCTTGCTCTTCAATAAAACCTTCTTATTTTCCACTTATCTCTTGTTGTACGTCTGGTTCATGGTTCCATGACACAACCTCTAGGCGGAGTCTCTCGATTAGGTGATGTGGGCTGCCTGGTGCACACCATAAAGGGAAACTGATTTTTAAAAAGCCATTTATCAAATCTCAATATCGTACACAAACTACTACAGCGAAGAAACTGCAACCATATGGTCCATCATGACATCCTTTTTTAGGGATACATTCATCACAACTTGATTTTAATAAAGCCATAGAATGAATTGCATGGTGTTTATTCAAAAGGCTGTTCTAGCAGGTCCTCCACCATTCATCCAGTGGCTGGTGCATAGAGCAAGCGTTCCAGGGGTAGTGAGCCCTCAGTCCACTAGCCCATCCAGTCCCATACTAACATTCATTCAACAGGGGAGTTCAAACAGGAGTGTGTGGGGTTACCCTCCTTTTCTGGATAGGTCTCCATCACTCTCCCACATCCTCCTAATGTTTGTGGTTAGTCCCGCTATATCATTATTCAGCTCCAGCACCATTTCACTCTATTGACTTTTTAATCATATTCCCAAGATATACAAGATATCTAAAACTAGACCCCTCTGATTGCAGTCTCTATACACTATATATATTATATTGTATCTGGTACAGACCTCAGCAGCCTCACATCTCCATCGAGAGACTTACATAGCAGGTTCTCCTACTCCGCTCATCAGCTATAGATCTTTCTTTTAAAGTCATCATTAGAAGGCCCAAAAGATGGTTCTCCCACAGCATGCGTGCTTGCTCCATCTAGGGATGAGAAAAAATAAAAAAATAAACTGATTGCATAAAAAATGGAGATGCAAGCAAATTAAGGGTTAAATATCATACATATACAAAAGTATATAAAAAACACGGCTACTTAGCCTAATGTTTAGGTTATATTGACGCACATCCTGATCAAGAATTCAGAAAAGGGAGCCAACCTTAAATTCCCTATTCATGCCCTTTGGCTCCATGGTCTCCAGCTCGTAGATCCACCTTAGCTCTTTCTGTTTTAACAGCTTCTCCCTATCTCCACCTCTCCTCAAAATGGGTACACTATCAATGATCCTATACCTCAATTGAGAGACATTGTGTCTATGTCTCCAAAAGTGTTCAGGTACCGGTAACTCAGCCTCCTCTTCACACTCCTGGTTTTGCTGATTCTCTTTTTCTTTTTTAGCTAATAGCTTACGGATTGTGTACCTATGCTGATTTATCCTGTTTTTACAGGGCTGTGTCGTCTCTCCAATGTAGAGAAGGCCACACGGGCACTGTAAGCTGTAAATAACAAAATCCGTTTTGCACGTATAGTGTCCTCTAATGTCATATTTTTTTCCCGTTCTAGGGTGGCAGAAGGAGTCACCCTTGATTAGGCTGCCGCAATTGCAGCAGCCCAAGCGAGCAATGTCGGGGCACCGCGATGGGGTCCAACGTGGCCCCCGACATATCCAAATATTTACATGCCAAACATGGAGGAGACATCTATATACCCATCCACCTTCTACAGTAATGTGAGGGGGTGGATGCGGTATATAGATGATATTTTCCTAATATGGAATGGTACGGAGGCGAAATTACATGAATTTCATGAATATATTAATCAGCTACATGATCAGCAAAAATTTACAAAAGTGTACTCAGCGGAATCTCTACAATTCCTGGATACGTTGGTTTATGTGAGGGAAGGTAAATTGGAATCCAACCTTTTTATTAAACCAACGGATAGGAACAGCATGCTATGCTTTGATAGTGCACACCCTAGGAGGTCGGTGGAATCCTTACCTTTTAGTCAATTTTTACGAGCAAGAAGAATAGTGTCAGAAGAAAATTTGGTAGATGATAGATTGAAAAAAATGGGACAAAGATTTAGGGATAGGAAATATCAAAAAAAATTGAGGAAAAAGCTAGGAACAGTGATTGACAGCAACTATTAACTACAACAACGAAGAGGGAGGAACATAAGATAAGTAGGATCCCATTTGTATCAACCTACACTAAAATGAGCAATCGTATCTCTGGCATATTGAGGCATAATTAGCACGTACTGACACACTCCTTCCCAAAGGTAATTGAATTCCAACCCCCCCCCCCCCCCACTGATGTCATATAAAAGGCCTAGAAATCTTCAAGATAGTCTGACATCAGCGGATGTTAAAATTAAGAAAAAAGAGGCTGGTAGAAGGGGGTGTTACCCTTGCTTGGGCTGCTGCAATTGCGGCAGCCTAATCAAGGGTGACTCCTTCTGTCACCCTAGAACGGGGAAAAAATATGACATTAGAGGACACTATATGTGCAATACGGATTTTGTTATTTACAGCTTACAGTGCCCGTGTGGCCTTCTCTACATTGGAGAGACGACACAGCCCTGTAAAAACAGGATAAATCAGCATAGGTACACAATCCGTAAGCTATTAGCTAAAAAAGAAAAAGAGAATCAGCAAAACCAGGAGTGTGAAGAGGAAGCTGAGTTACCGGTACCTGAACACTTTTGGAGACATAGACACAATGTCTCTCAATTGAGGTATAGGATCATTGATAGTGTACCCATTTTGAGGAGAGGTGGAGATAGGGAGAAGCTGTTAAAACAGAAAGAGCTAAGGTGGATCTACGAGCTGGAGACCATGGAGCCAAAGGACCTGAATAGGGAATTTAAGGTTGGCTCCCTTTTCTGAATTCTTGATCGGGATGTGCGTCAATATAACCTAAACATTAGGCTAAGTAGCCGTGTTTTATTATATACCTTTGTATATGTATGATATTTAACCCTTAATTTGCTTACATCTCCATTTTTTATGCAATCAGTTTATTTTTTTTATCTTTTCTCGTCCCTAGATAGAGCAAGCACGCATGCTGTGGGAGAACCGTCTTTTGGGCCTTCTAATGATGACTTTAAAAGAAAGATCTATAGCTGATGAGCGGAGTAGGAGAACCTGCTATGTAAGTCTCTCGATGGAGATGTGAGGCTGCTGAGGTCTGCACCAGATACAATATAATATATATAGTGTATAGAGACTGCAATCAGAGGGGTCTAGTTTTAGATATCTTGTATATCTTGGGAATATGATTAAAAAGTCAATAGAGTGAAATGGTGCTGGAGCTGAATAATGATATAGTGGGACTAACCACAAACATTAGGAGGATGTGGGAGAGTGATGGAGACCTATCCAGAAAAGGAGGGTAACCCCACACACTCCTGTTTGAACTCCCCTGTTGAATGAATGTTAGTATGGGACTGGATGGGCTAGTGGACTGAGGGCTCACTACCCCTGGAACGCTTGCTCTATGCACCAGCCACTGGATGAATGGTGGAGGACCTGCTAGAACAGCCTTTTGAATAAACACCATGCAATTCACTCTATGGCTTCATTAAAATCAAGTTGTGATGAATGTATCCCTAAAAAAGGATGTCATGATGGACCATATGGTTGCAGTTTCTTCGCTGTAGTAGTTTGTGTACGATATTGAGATTTGATAAATGGCTTTTTAAAAATCAGTTTCCCTTTATGGTGTGCACCAGGCAGCCCACATCACCTAATCGAGAGACTCCGCCTAGAGGTTGGCTTAATATCTGACATAACTGAGCTCTAGCGTCCTGTGGCATGGTAACAGGAGACTAGATAGATCGATGCATGATCAGGTGATATTGCGTCACTGGAGCGACAGGGTCATGTGATTTGAAATTAGGGCATAACCTGGCGGAAGTGCGCATAGAAGGGCGGAAGTGACGATGCCGCGCATGCGCAGATTGAACCTAGGGACGCCGAGGTTTCACGGATCAGCGCGAGAGCATCGGGATACACCTGAGTGAAGAGGGTTGGACGGAGTCTCCTGCAGCATGACGGAGTGGCAGACAAAAGTATGTCATCAGGGATTGATAATGGAGATGGTATTATACGTAGGATTTTAGGAAGTAATGAGGGGGTTAATGGGTAGGGCTTAGCAGTAACCAATGCGAGGCCATGGGATTGTATTTAATGTTCACTATGTTATCTGTGTATTGGGAGCTTGATAAAGACCGTTAGGTTGAAACGTTGCTGCACAAGGTGTAATAAAGAAATCAATTGGATCCATTTGGAGTGCCGTGGCTTATTCTACTCATTCTCTGGCTATTACGGGAATCCTAGGACCAGGATTCAACGCTACGGGCACCACCGCGTATTGGAATCATTGCAATAATAGTGAGTAGTGCTGGCCTATTTGCTATTTAGATTTCAGCAGTCTGCCACTTCTGAGCTGGCAGTCAGCACTTTTATGGTAATGCTGATGAACTTTGCTGTCCCCACCCTCCCTTTCAGTGGGCCTGTTATTATACTATGATGCCACCATTGAGGGAAGCATAGTACAAGTGACAAGTTCCTATTCCCATTATGAGGCTAAATTCACAATTTAGTTATTTTGTCAATTATTTCCATCAGCTATTGAGAGCTAAAACCAGTAGTGAATCCAACTTAGAGAACAGGCGTAATGTAAAGATCTGCACCTGTTCTGTGTTTTTGACCAACACCTGGTTTTGTCTTACAATAGCTGATCTAAATAACTTACCAAATATCTAGAGTGTGAACTCAGCCTTATTAAACAGCATTGGGTGTCATGCACTCATAGGCATATAACCTGTATGGCATTGCAGTAAGGCTTTACAGCCACATGACCTCTGAGCATTGACAAATAAGCTTAGTTGGAAATATTCTGTACCTTTGTAATATGGCATGCCCCATTTTTTTTCCTGTCAAATGTGTATATTAAGAGCCATAGTACAATTGTGTGCTTTAGACTCTGGTTTCTTGTGGAAACATCAGGTTGGTCCGCATGTAACTTTGCAAGGACATTTCTGAATGTACTTGCTAAGTTTGCAGCTGGAGGAGTGAAAAGCCAGTTGTCAGTAGACGCCTTGCTCCTAAGCTTTGCGAGACGGTGAATAACTTTGGCCATCGATTTTTAAACTTAAAAACCATTTTAAAACAGTTCCATGTTTTAAAATGGTTTTAAAGTTGACAAATCAAATCCAGTAGTTATTCATCGAAGTCCAGCGAGACTTCGGTGATAACTCACTTTGCTTTGCTAGAGCCCATACATTTGATTGCTGTACGGAGACTCCCAAGCTCCATCAGACCTCTGTATCAGACCCTATCAGACCCAATTTCTCCGCAGACCTCAGATCAGATACCCATCAGATTCCCCATTCCTTCCCAGACCTCAGATAAGACCCCCATTCCTCCCCAGACCTCAGACCAGAGCCCCATCAGACCCCCAAGCTCAAACCTCAGATCAGACTCTAATCAGACCATAAAGCTCCATCAGACTCTGTATCAGACCCTCAGACCTCAGATAAGACCTCCATCATACTCCCATTCCTCCTCAGACCTCAGATCAGACCCCCAAGCTCCATAAAAAAAATATGAAAAAGAACTTACCTCTCCTGCTCTGGACTGCGCTGACACTCACTGCTCCCTGGTTTTCTGCCGGCGTTGTGCTGAACTGTGCATAGAGTGCACCTCTTTGCACTATGTTCTGATGCTGTGCAGTGTAGCACCTAGAAAAAGACCAGAAAGCAATGAGTACAGCCAGAGCAGCAGTACACTCATCACCTTCCACACCTCCTGCATACTGATGACTGCTTTAATAATGGAAGAGGTCATTAGTATTTGCTCCATAAGACACACTGACATTTTCCCCTGCTTTTATGGGAAAAAAATACTTCTTATCCGACTTGTCAGACTAACCTGATTTGTTTTGATGAGGAGGTGAGTAGTAGCTTGGACAGAGGGGCATCTGTAGATGTGCTTTTGATACTGTCCCTCATAGACACTTAATAGGTAAAGTAAGGTCTATAGGCTTGGAAAGTATAGTTTGTAATTGGATTAAAAACTGGCTGAAGGACCGTGTCCAGAGAGTTGTGATCAGTGATTCCTATTCAGAATAGTCCCAGGTTATAACTGGTGTACCCCAAGGATGAGTGCTGGGCCCTTTATTTTTTAATTTGTTTATTAATGATATTAAGGAGGGGATTAATAGCACCATATCTATTTTTGCAGATGACACTACGCTGTGTAGAACTGTACAGTCTATGTAAGATGTCCATAGACTACAAGCTAATAGTAGAAAATTGCAGCACACGGCTTTTTATTTGCAGTTAAGTTGCGTTTTTATAGTATTTCATCATATGAAAATCATGATCCAGTGCAATTACAGGATGTGTAGGAAATTCATATACATTTCAATTTGGTGACCGGACGTTTCGGCCCGTCACGGCCTTCTTCAGTGGTCTATGATCTGGGGATGGCTTCCTGTCAAGGGTGGCCCTGGATTTTTAACCTACCAAAAACATTATTGCTTTTGCAGATAACTGTAATATATTAAATGTGTCTGGTCATGATTGAGGACTGACACAATCATCAGGTGGGACAGGACAGCCAATTGAGATGTTTCAACACATGGAGACACCCCCACCCTATAAAAGAACCCTATCTGGCAGCCATTTTACATTTTGTGTTTTGCCAGTGTAAGGAGAGGTTGCTTTGTGGAGCAGGGACAGGCTGTTAGGGACACCTAAAGCTAGCTAATGGGGCCACAAAAGTCATTTTAACCCTTTAAGGACTCAGCCCTATTTCACCTTAAGGACTTGGTCATTTTTTGCAAATCTGACCAGTGTCACTTTAAGTGCTAACAACTTTAAAACGCTTTGACTTATCTAAGCCATTCTGAGATTGTTTTTTCATTACATATTGTACTTCATGACACTGGTAAAATGAAGTTAATAAAAAATCATTTTTATTTATAAAAAAATGCCAAATTTACCAAAAATTTGCAAAGAATTGCAAATTTCCATGTTCTAATTTCTCTACTTTTATAATACATAATAATACCTCCAAAAATAGTTATTACTTTACATTCCCCATATGTCTACTTCATGTTTGGATCAATTTAGGAATGATATTTTATTTTTGGGGGATGTTACAAGGCTTAGAAGCAAATCTTGCAATTTTTAGGGACCAGTTCAGGTCTGAAGTCACTTTGTGAGGCTTACATAATAGAAACCACCCAAAAATGACCCAATTCTAGAAACTAAACCCTCAAGGTATTCAAAACTGATTTTACAAATGTTGTTAACCCTTTAGGTGTTGCAGAAGAGTAATTGGCAAATGGAGATGAAATTTGAGAATTTAAATTTTTGGGCAAATTTTCCATTTTAATCCATTTTTTTCCAGTAACAAAGCAAGCTGTTAAGCAAAAAAAAAAAAATGCTATCTTTATTGCCCCGATTCTGTAGCTTGCAGAAACACCCCATATGTGGCCGTAAACTACTGTACGGGCACACAGTAGGGCGTAGAGGGAAAGGTGCGCCGTATGGTTTTTGGAAGGCAGATTTTGCTGGACTGTTTTTTTTAACACCATGTCCCATTTGAAGCCCCCCGATGCACCCCTAGAGTAGAAACTCCATAAAAGTGACCCCATCTAAGAAACTACACCCCTCAAGGTATTCAAAACTGATTTTACAAACTTTGTTAACCCTTTAGGTTTTGCACAAGATTTAATGGAAAATAGAGATACAATTTCAAAATTAAACTTTTTTGTCAGATTTTCCATTTTAATATTTTTTTCCAGTTACAAAGCAAGGGTTAACAGCCAAACAAAACTCATTATTTATGCCCCTGATTCTTTAGTTCACAGAAACACCCCATATGTGGTTGTAAACTGTTGTACGGGCACACGGCAGGGCGCAGAAGGAAAGGAATGCCATACGGTTTTTGGAAGGCAGATTTTGCTAGACAGTTTTTTTGGACACCATGTCCCATTTGAAGCCCCCCTGATGCACCCCTAGAGTAGAAACTCCAAAAAAGTGACCCCATTTTAGAAACTACGGGATAGGGTGGAAGTTTTGGTACTAGTTTAGGGTACATATTATTTTTGGTTGATCTATATCACACTTTTTGTAAGGTAAGAAACAGGCAAGCTGTTTTGGCACCTTTTTTGTGTTATTTTCAGCATTCATCTGACAGGTTAGATCATGTGGTATTTTTATAGAGCAGGTTGTCACGGACGCGGCGATACCTAATATGTATACTTTTTTTTATTTATGTAAATTCTACACAATGATTTCATTTTTGAAACAAAAAAATCATGTTTTAGATTCTACATAGTCTGAGAGCCATATTTTTTTCAGTTTTTGGGCGATTATCTTAGGTAGGGTCTCATTTTTTGTGGGATGAGATGACAGTTCGGTTGGCACTATATTGGGGTGCATCTGACTTTTTGATCGCTTGCTATTACACTTTTTGTTACGTAAGATGCTTTTTTTACACCGTTTTTATTTTAATTTTTTTTACGGTGTTCACCTGAGGGGTTAGTTCATATGATATTTTTATAGAGCCGGTCGATACAGATGCGGAGATATTTAATATGTATACATTTTTTTATTTATGTAAGTTTTACACAATGATTTAATTTTTGAAACAAACAAAATCATGTTTTAGTGTTTCCATAGTCTAAGAGCCATAAACAGCGATTATCTTGGGTAGGGTATGATTTTTGCGGGATGAGATGATGGTTTGATTGGTACTATTTTGGCGTACATGAGACTTTTTTGATCACTTTTATTACCTTTTTTGGGAAGTAAGGTGGGCAAAATTTCAATTTCCTCATAAAATCGTCAGATCAGAATCGGCACAAAGCGCAGCAAACCGCAGGTCTGAATTGACCTGCGGTTTGCCGCGATCGCCGATACGGGGGGGGGGGGCTGTCACATGACCCCCCCCCTAGCATTGTGACAGGATGCCGGCTGAATGATTTCAGCCGGCATCCTGTTCGTTCGGATTAACCCTCGCAGCACCGAAATCTCATTTTAAACTCATGACGTACCGGTACGTCATGGGTCCTTAAGAACTCGGGAAACATGCTGTACTGGTACGTCATGCGTCCCTAAGGGGTTAAGGACTGGTATAGGTGTGATATCGATAGGTGTGATCTACTGAGAGTGAGATATAATTATAATATACAGTGGATATAAAAAGTCTACACACCCCTGTTAAAATGTCAGGTTTCTGTGCTGTAAAAAATGAGACAAAGATAAATCATTTCAGAACTTTTTCAACTCAATTGAAAAACAAACTGAAATCTTTTAGGTAGAGGGAAGAACAAATAGAATATGTTTGCATAAATGTGCACACCCTTAAACTAATACGTTGTTGAAGCAACTTTTGATTTTATTATAGCACTCAGTCTTTTGGGTATGAGTCTATCAGCATGGCACATTTTGACTTGGCAAGATTTGCCCACTCTTCTTTGCAAAAACACTCCAAATCTGTCAGATTGCAAGGGCATCTCCTGTGCACAGCCCTCTTCAGATCACCCCACAGATTTTCAATCGGATTCAGGTCTGGGCTCTGTCTGGGCCATTCCAAAACTTTAATCTTTAATCTTCTTCTGGTGAAGCCATTCCTTTGTTGATTTGGATGTATGCTTTGAGTCGTTGTCATGCTAAAAAATGAAGTTCCTCTTCATGTTCAGCTTTCTAGCAGAAGCCTGAAGGTTTTGTGCCAATATTGACTGTGATTTGGAACTGTTCATAATTCCCTTTAGCCTAACTAAGTCCCCAGTTCCAGCTGAAGAAAAACAGCCCCAAAGCATGATGCTGCCACCACCATGCTTCACTGTGGGTATGGTGTTCTTTTGGTGATATGCAGTGTTGCTTTTGCACCAAACATATCTTTTGGAATTATGGCCAAAAAGTTAAACCTTGGTTTCATCAGACCATAACACCTTTAACCACATGCTTTTGGGAGACTTCAGATGTGTTTTTGCAAAATGTAGCCTGGCTTGGATGTTTTTCTTTGTAAGAAAAGGCTTTCGTCTTGCCACTCTACCCCATAGCCCAGACATATGAAGAATGCGGGAGATTGTTGTCCCATGTACCACACAGCCAGTACTTGCAGATATTCCTGCAGCTCCTTTAATGTTGCTATAGGCCTCTTGGTAGCCTCCCAAACCAGTTTTCTTCTCGTCTTTTCATCAATTTTAGAGGGACGTCCAGTTCTTGGTAATGTCACTGTTGTGCCATATTTTCTCCACTTGATGATGATTGTCTTCACTGTGTTCCATGGTGTATCTAATGCCTTGGAAATTATTTTGTACCCTTCTCCTGAGTGATACCTTTTAACAATGAGATCCCTCTGATGCTTTGGATTTTTGCATACCTATGCAACCACATTATTTTATTTTTGTTTTCTTCTCTCCACCTAAAAGATTTCAGTTTGTTTTTTAATTGAGTGACTAAGTTTATAGTTCACATTAAAGGTGGAAAAAGTTTTGAAATGATTTATATTTGTCTCATTTTTTTACACCACAGAAACCTGACATTTTAACAGGGGTGTGTATACTTTTTACATCCACTGTATGTTCTAAAGCAGGCATCTCAAACTCCGGCCCTCCAGCTGTTGTAAAACTACAACTCCCACAATGCCCTGCTGTAGTCTGATACCTGTAGTCTGTCTGGGCATGCTGGGAGTTGTCGTTTTGCAACAGCTGGAGGGCCGCAGTTTGAGATGCCTGTTCTAAAGCATTTTGTGGTTTGTATTAGTGGCAAAAGAAAAATACATGTGTTTTTCAGCGGTGTAGTTATATGTTCTAAAGCCTTTTGTGGCGTGTATAAGTGGAAAAAGAAAAATATTTCTCCCGTTCAGCGGTGCAGTTATACGTTCTATAGCCTTTTGTGGTGTTTATTGGTGGCAATAGAAAAATATATTTGCTGTTCAGCGGTGCACTTATATGTTATAAAGCCTTTTGTGGCATGTATTAGTGGCAAAAGAAAAATATATTTGTCGTTCAGCGGTGCAGTTATATTCTCTAAAGCCTTTTGTGGCGTCTATTGGTGGCAATAGAAAAATATATTTTCCAATCAGCGGTGCACTTATATGTTCTAAAGCCTTTTATGGCATGTATTAATGGCAAAAGTAAAATATATTTGCGGTACAGCGGTGCTTTTTTGTGTGTTTTACTGTGAAAACAATGGCTTATTAGTAGGGTTGAGCGAACCCGACCTGTAAAGTTTGCGTTTGTACCAAACTTTAGGATTTTTTTAATCCGGACCCGAACGCAAACATTTCTGTAAAAGTTTGGGTTCGGGGTTCGGTGATTTCTTGGCGCTTTTTGAAAGGCTGCAAAGCAGCCAATCAACAAGCGTTTAACTGTGTGCTCTTAGAAGCCATCACAGCCATGCCTACTAATGGTATGGCTGTTATTGGCCAGTGCAGCATGTGACCCAGCCTCTATATAAGCTGGAGTCACGCAGCGCTGCACGTCACTTGGCTGTGTTTAGTGTAGGGATAGGATGCTGCTGCTGTGAGGGAGAGAATAGGACAGAATCTTCAATCAGAACTCCAATTGAACTCAGCGATCTACATAGATTGTTGTGTGGATGCAGTCCACAATCTTTTTACCCTGCCCTGAGCCCAGGAAAAATAACTTTTATCCTGTTAGTTAGGTGGGCGGCAGCGACCATTTTATGCAAGCTCAGTTCACCTGCACTGAATATGTGCTTTTGTGACATTCAAAGCCAAGCTTGAAATACTGCAATAATAATCTGGTTTTAAAAAAACACCCTTTTTTGGCAATATCCTACATCTGGTACATTTGCAGCATTAGTCAGTTTGCAATTATTTAAGCTAGAAATACAGCTATAATTTTCAGGGTTTTAAAAAACACCCTTTTTTGGGCAAAATATTACATTTTACAGCCCTTGCTGCATCTTCACATGTGAAGCTCAAGTGTTATATACTGCTGTCATATTCTGTTAGTAAAAAAACACCCTTTTTTGGGCAAAATACTTAATATTGCAGCCTTTGCTGCATATGTCATTGTAAGATACACCCTTTAGATACTGTTGTTCTATACTGCTATTAAAAAACACCCATTTTGGGCAAAAATCTTAAATTGCGGCATAGTCTTCATCTGAACATGTTAGATACACCCTTTAGTTACTGTGGTTCTATTCTGCTATTAATAAAACACCCATTTAGTGCAAGATCTTAAATTTGAGAAATATGAGGAGAGCGTCAAATAAGGGACATGGCCCCGATCGTGGTGCTGCTTGTGGAGCTCCTTTTGCATTGAGAGGATGTGGTCGATCTGTGCCAGATACACGCACAAGTGAACCACCTTCCTCAGGTGCGAGTAGGCGACAGAACCTGCAGTGGTATTTGGTCGGGCCTAATGTGGCTCTACGAATGGTAAGGACAGAACAAGTACAGGCAATAGTAGATTGGGTTGCAGACAGTGCCTCCAGTTCCTTCACATTGTTTCCCACCCAGTCTCCTGCTGAAAGTTCAGAGTTGGCACCTGCAGCCGATGTCCATCAGTCTTTCACCTCACCCCCTTGCAAATCAGCCAAGCAGTCTGAGCCCCAAGTCATGCAGCAGTCTCTTCTGCTTTTTGATGACTCTGTTAGCAGGGTTTCCCAGGGCCATCCACCTAGTTCTGCCCCAGAAGTGGAAGAGATTGAGTGCACCGATACCCAACCACTTATGTTTCAAGATGAGTTCATGGGAGGACCATCGCAGAACGTCTCGGATGATGATGAAACACAGGTGCCAACTGCTGGGGCTTTCAAATGTGTGCAGACCGACAAGGAGGGCGGGGGAAAAGACTGGGTGGAAGATGATGTGGAGGATGATGAGGTCCTCGACCCCCACATGGAATCATGGTCATGCGAGTGACCTATGTAGTTTGGAGGAAGAGGCAGTGGTCGCACAGAGCAACCAGCACAGCAGAAGAGAGAGCTGCCATCCCCTAGACAGTATGCCTGCTTCTGCCCACCACAGCAAGGGACCGAGCACACCAAAGCCAGCTCCAAAGAGTTCCCTGGTGTAGCAGTTCTTCAGACAATGTGCTGACGACAAGACACGAGTGGTTTGCACGCTGTGCAATCAGAGCCTGAAGCGAGGCATAAACGTTCTCAACCAGAGCACAACCTGCATGACCAGGCATCTAAGTGCAAAGCATGAGCTGCAGTGGAGTAGACACCTCAAAAATTCTGTCTCCTCCTGTTTTCTCTTCTGCTGCAGTCTCAACCTCTTCAACCACCTCTGGAGTGACAGTGCCATCTGCCCCCCCCCCCCGCAAAGAGAGGATCTGCCAGCAACACCACCATCTGAGTCACTAAGCATCTCCACAATGTCCCACAGAAGCGTTCAGCTCTCCATCTCCCAAACACTGGAGTGAAAGAGGAAGTACCCCCCTACCCACCCACGATCCCTGGCCCTAAATGCCAGCATTTCAAAATGACTGGCCTTTGAAATGCTGTCTTTCCGTCTAGTAGAGACGGTGAGTTTTAAAAGCCTTATGGAGATGGCTAGTACGTCATGCCCAGCCGCCACTACTTTTCCAAGCCTTCCCTTTGCCATCCCTTCCCTGCACAACCAAGTGGGGGTCAAAATCAGGTGTGCACTGTGCAACGCCATCTGTAGCAAGGTGCACCTCACTACGGATACGTGGACCAGTAAGCACGGTCAGGGCAGTTATATCTACAGCTCAATGGGTAAATGCAGTGGAGCGGCTGGGCCTGAGGCGGATAGCAGTTTGGCGCATGTCCTTCCACCACCGAGGATTGAAGGGCGCTTCAGTTTGCCTCCTGTTGCTTTCTCCTCCTACTCTGCTTTCTCATCCTCTACCATCTCCTCATCCAGTCAGAGTAACACCTTCACCACCAGCTTCAGCACAGCCAGGGGTAAATGACAGCAGGCAGTTTTAAAACTTATCTGTTTGGGGGAAAAACCCCACACCACGCAGGAGCTGTGGACGGGCCTTGAACAACAGACCGATGAGTGTTTTTTGCCAGTGAGCCTCAAGCCCGACCTGGTGGTGTGCGATAATGGGCGAAATATCGTTGCAGCTCTGGGACTAGCCAGTTAGACGCACATCCCTTGCCTGGCACATGTGCTGAATTTGGTGGTGCAGAAATTCATTCACAACTACCCTGACATGTCAGAGCTGCTGGATAAAGTGCGGGCCGTCTGTGCGCGCTTTCAGTGTTCTCACCCTCGCCTGTCAGCGCTGCAGCGTAACTTCGGCCTTCCCGCTCACCGCCTCATATGCGACATGCCCACAAGGTGGAACTCCACCTTGCACATCCTGGTCAGACTGTGCGAGAAGCAGCAGGCGATAGTGGAGTTTCAGCTGCAGCACGCACGGGTGAGTCGCTCTGTGGAACAGCACCACTTCACCACCAATGAGTGGGCCTCCATGCGAGACCTGTGTTCCTTGTTGCGCTGTTTAGAGAACTCCAGCTATATGGCCAGTGCCGATAACGTCGTTCTCAGCGTTACTATCCCACTTCTATGCCTCCTTGAAAAAACGCTGCTGGCGATGATGAAAGAGGATATGGCACAGGAGGAGGAGGAGGAAGAGGGATTATTTAATAGGGTTTCCGGACAGTTATTCACAAATGGCTCCGGGGGTGGGTTCCTGCACCCACAAATGCCAGATACGCAATTGTCCAGACAGGGTACAGTTCTGGAGGATAATGATGTGGAGGATGAGGAGGAGGAGATGGAGTAGGAGGAACAATGTTCACAGCAAGGTGGCACCCAGACCAGTTCATGGCTATCACTGGCGTGTGGCTGGGGGGATACAGAGGCCACAGATGATACACCTCCCACAGAGGACAGCTTTTCGTTGCCTCTGGGCAGCCTGGCACACATGAGCGATTACATGCTGCAGTGTCTAAGCAACGACCGCCGAGTTGCCCACATTCTAACTTGTGCTGATTACTGGTTTGTCACGCTGCTGGATCCCCGTTACAAGGACAATGTACCGTCCTTAATTCCCTCACTGGAGCGTGATCATAAGAAGTGCGAGTACAAGTGCACGCTGGTAGACGCACTGCTGATGGAATTCCCACCTGACAACGGGGGCACAGTGGAAGCACAAGGCAAAGGCGGAGGAGGGGGGAAGAGGTCGCCAACCCAGCTGGGGCACCGCCTGCACCTCAGAAGGTAGGGTTAGCATGGCTGAAATGTTGAAAAGCTTTGTTAGCACGCCACAACAACCAGCACCACAAGCTGATATGGAACGTCTTAGCAGGAGGCAGCATTTCACCAACATGGTGGAGCAGTATGTGTGCACACGCCTGCATGTACTGAATGACGGGTCTGCCCCCTTCAAATTCTGGGTCTCCAAATTGGTTACGTGGCCTGAGCTTGCCCTTTACGCCTTGGAGGTGCTGGCCTGCCCTGCAACCAGTTTATTATCTGAACGTGTGTTTAGCAGGGCAGGGGGAGTTATCATAGACAATCGTAGAAAAAACTTCAGGAAAGTCACGGCACTGCAGTTCTTGAATCAAAACTTAGTGTTTAATTGCACCGAAAAAATACAGCAACGTTTCGACATACAGGTCTTTCTCAAGCTACATGTGGTTTACAAGTGAACTTAAAATGTGGACAAGCTCACGTTCATTAAAATAAACCAGGCATGGATCCCACAGGACTTGTCCATACCTTGTGCAGAATAGACATGTATACTGGCCTTAATCAGCCATTGTTATACTACAGCGCAATTGCTCATTCTTGTATTTTGGATATTTCATACTCTTTTGGAGTGTACCCTTATATAAAAAAAAAAAGCTTTTGAATTAGAACCAGTGTTGGCTACCTTGTCCTCCTCTACCACTGCTTTCCGCCTACACCACTACGTCCACCGCCTCCTCAAACTCCTACTTAATATGGACCTTCACCTCATAAATCTTTTTTTATTTGTATGTATTTTATTTTATCTAATTTCTCTAATTTGTCTGTTAAATTTTCAGGTGAAATTCACAAATTTTTGGGTGTGATATACTACTGCTCTACCTAGTTAACAGGTTAAAAAAAATTCACTAATTTGTCTGTTACATTTTCAGGTGAAATTCACCAATTTTTAGGTGTGATATACCCCTGCTTTACCTTGTTGACAGCTTAATAAATTTCACTAATTTGTTCCATTGGTGGGTGACATTAACCCATTTTATGGCGATTTAAAACCCCTGCTCTGCAGAGGGGACAGGGGCTTAAATTTTCGAAAATTCATCATTAATTGGCCCTTTTATTCGATCCTTCTGCCAGGGCCTCTCCTGGCTAACGTTTCCAAATCCAACATACCCCAGTGACATTCTCTCTAATTTTTTACTAATCATTCCAATAACAGGGCATCTTAAGAGTCCTGTATTATTATTTATCGTCACTACCTACCCGAGTCGGGAGTGGGTAATTGCCATGTGCCCCCTCCTTTCCTTCAGTTCTTCAGTTTTAATAGCTTCTCTCACATTTCTGCTCGATCACAATTAAATTTCATCCATTGATCTCCCTTGGATGTGGTCTCTCTTTCTCACGCTCCCTCTCCAGTGTGGATCCCTGATTCGCTGCTAACCATGATCAACATGGTAGGCACAGAAAAGAAGATCGAAAGTTGATAGAGCAGATATCCAATTGGATCGTGAACATCACGACGACGTGCAACATGGTGGGGCAGTATGTTTGCACACTCCTACACGAACTTCTGGGTCTCCAAATTGGGCACATGACCTGAGGTTGCCCTTTACGCCTTGGAGGTCCTGGCCTGCCCTGCAGCCAGTGTATTGTCTGAACGTTTGTTTAGCATGGCTGGAGGGGGTTATCACAGGTAATATTTCCCAATGTTTTGGGGTGTACCCAAATTTAAACCAAAAATAAAATAAATTAAAACCAAAAAACTGTTTTGGCTACCTCCTTCTCCTCCACTGCCACTTCCACCTACACCGCCACATCCACCGCCTCCTCAAACTCCTTCTCCATATGGACTTCCTCCTCCTAGATCAAGATTATAATTTTTTATTTTTATGTAATTTATGTTATTTTAAGTCATTTCCCTATCAACATTTGTTAGTAGAGCACTTGCCACGCTCTTAACCACATATTGCTGCATTTTGCAGCCCTCTAGGCCTTTTCATGACTGTTTTAGAGACATTTTAGCGCTCCAAAGTTTGGGTCCCCATTGGCTTCAATGGGGTTCAGGCTCGGGGTCAAGTTCGGGTTTAGTTCGGGTTCTGAAGTCGAACTTTTTTATGAAATTCGGCCGAACCCGGCGAACCCGAACATTCAGGTGTCCGCTCAACTCTAATCACATGTTATCTCTGTTTTGGACCCACTGCTGTTTTTGCCTTACCAATACTGATCAAATGCTGACCAAATACTGACAGTTTGAGGCTGATTCTCAAACTACAGAATTTGCTTTTTTTGGGCTGTTCTTCTGATGGATCAGAAGAAGAACACAAAAAAAAAACTGTGATGTAAACACCCTCACTTTCATGGGACCACAACTTGAATCTTGGGCCACTGCATGGTTAAGTCCATGCTGATAAATTAGACACTAACATTGACCTATAAGAGTTCACACTTCTGTTATTTGGTCAGTTATTTCCTTTACTAATTGTGAGGCAAATTCTAGAGCCAAGCCTACTTTCAAATTAGATATCATGAATAGATCTGCACCTGTTCTGTGATTTGACCCACACATGCTTTAGACTGACAATAACTGATGAGAATAACTGACCAAATACAGTAAGTAAAGTGTGAACTAAACCTAATAGTGATGTACAGTCAGTCTATAGCTAACAGAAGGGATTCAAATACATGTGTTTGCACTGCCACAATATGGATTAAAATAACCTTTTTTTAACTCCACTACTTTATTGATACTGCCTCCATGTCCTTTTTTTGTTCCACTAAAGAGTCATTTGGACACAGCTCCTGCAGGGGCGGACAGCTTTTTTTTTTTTCTTTATTGAAGGCTGCTGTATGCTTTTTTTAATCAATTAATTTGGCTGGTTTCACAAGGGCATTGCGGAAAAAGATGCAAGTGCATTGCGGGAACATGCACGATTTTTCCGTGCAAGTGCAAAACATTGCAATGCATTTTGCACGCACGTGAGGAAAATCGGCATGTTTGGTACCCAAACCCGAACTTCTTCACAGAAGTTCAGGTTTGGGTTAGGTGTTGTGTAGATTGTATTATTTCCCCTTATAACATGGTTATAAGGGAAAATAATAGCATTCTTAATACAGAATGCATAGTACAATAGGGCTGGAGGGGTTAAAAAAAATAAAAAAATATTTAACTCCCCTTTATTCACTTGTTCGCGCAGCCTGGCTTCTCTTCTATCTTCTTCTTTGAGGAATAGGACCTTTGATGACATCACTGCGCTCATCACATGGTCCATCAAATGATCTTTTACCATGGTGATGGATTAAGTAACGGATCATGTGATGAGTGTAGTGACGTCACTACACAGCAAAGATGAAGACAGAAGAGAAGCCGGCAGAAGAGAAGCCGGGATGTGCGAACAAGTGGATTAAGATGAGTTAAATTAATATTTTTTTAACCCCTCCAGCCCTATTGTACTATGCATCCTGTATTAAGAATGCCATTATTTTCCCTTATAACCATGTTATAAGGGAAAATAATAATGATCGGGTCTCCATCCAGATCATCTCCTAGCAACCATGTGTGAAAATTGCACCGCTTCCTCACTTGCTTGCGGATGCTTCGATTTTCACGCAACCCCATTCACTTCTATGGGGCCTGCGTTGTGTGGAAAACACAGAATATAGAACATGCTGCAATTTTCACGCAACGCACAAGTGATGCGTGAAAATCACCGCTCATCTTCACAGCCCCATTGCAGTGAATGGGTCCGGATTCAGTGCGTTCACCTCATGCATTGCACCTGCGCGTAAATCTCGCCCGTGTGAAACCAGACTTGGAGGTTAGCTAGGAATGTTGATGGACTGTACGATGATGTGCACGTCCATATATGTGACCAGCCTGTCATTCAGATGCACAGTAACTGTTTTGCTACCAGAAAGGACTATCTATAGTTGTTGCTGCACTACACAGTGATGTACACCAGGATACATTCTCCCTAAAGGTTAAGTGCAAGTTGTCATAGACCTGATTTAATGCACTTCTTGACAAAATTGGAAAAATACGACAAAGCAACGAAATCAAGTTTTTGAAGACTTCATTCACCTCTACTCAGCAACCCGTCCTGAGGATAGATCATCAATATTAAAATCCTGGGAAACCTCTTTAAAAAACTCCTTTCCTTTTCATGAAAAGAATGTGACAGAAAACCATAGTAATATGCTCAATCCTTCTTTCCTCTAACATCTACCAATATACATTTCATTGTCAATTAGGGCACTTTTACGCTAGCGTTTTAAGTTTTCTGGTATTAGGTTCCGTCATAGGGGCTCAATACCGGAAAAAAAACGCTTCAGTGTTGTCCTAATACATTCTGAATGGAAAGCAATCCGTTCAGTATGCATCAGGATGTCTTCCGCAGCATGCTGTGGTATTTTCTCTGGCCGAAATTCTGAAACACTTGCCGGAATGCTGGATCTGGCATTAGTTTCCAATGAAATGTATTAATGCTGGATCCGGTACCAAGGTTCAGGAAATTGCCGCATTGACGGATCTGGTTTTCCGGTCTGTGCATGTGCAGACCTTTAAAAATGTGGAAAAAAAAATACCGGATCCATTTTTCCGGATGACATCGGAGAGACGAATCCAGTATTTCAATGCATTCTGCATCCAGATCCGGAAACAAATGATATCCGTGTGCACATGGATTTCCAGAACTGCCTGCCAGAATCCAACAAAGCTAGTGTGAAAGTAGCCTTACTTTGACCAAAATTTGTGGGATCAGTTGATTTTTATCTCATTTGTATGCCTGATGATAGTTAAAGTTGGCCGTTTGATTTTAAGTTCACAACAGCAACAAACACATTGCAAAAATAGTGTAAATTCACTGTGCTTCTTAGTAAAATAAAATTCTTAAGAAAGGTAACATTTATTCCAATGCAGGGAAATATACCATTTTGTGTATTCTCACTATAGCACCTATCAACACAACTTTCCTTTTAAAATACTGTATATCACTGTATTGCAGATGCTAACATAAATATTTAACATTACATCTATTGCTTTTAAGTCATTGAAAATGCATTGTTTTAGCAACTGAAAAAAAAATCCAAGAAAGAGATACATATTGTAAATATAAAAAATGCATATGTTCCCAAAGTAGTTCAGTCTAGTTTTTATCAAACCCATACAGAACTAAAAGTTTAATATTTACTTATCCTGAAGACCCTTTTTTCCATTGTTATTATTATTATTATTATTATGATGATGATGATGGAAAAGTACCTGACTCTGGAAAATACAGGCACTAGGCACAAAGAGGAGGTACATTCAACAGTCGAGTAAAACATTGGCACTTATGATACTAAATCTAAATCTCATCCACCATCTTTGTCTTGATTCTTACAAAAACGCAATTCCGCAACAGTTTTATGGTGGGACGTGAAGCTATATAGGATAAATATTTCATATAGTATAGACATTTTGGCATTTGGCATATACCCATGATATGTATATTTTTTATTATTTATGTATTTTTAAGTCCATTTTGGGGAAATGGGGGTGATTTCGGTTAGATAAACAATTCTATCAGGCTAATTCTCAAATTGGGGTGAATTAGCTTTTGAATTTTACTGTTATTGGGGTGTCCACCTGGCTGTAACATTAAATATTTCACTACCAGAAAGGACTAGCTATGCATGTTGCTGCAATGCACAGTGATGTACAGTACAGACCAAAAGTTTGGACACACCTTCAGTGTGAATCTTGAAAAGGTGTGTCCAAACTTTTGGTCTGTACTGTACATCAAGATACACTGTCCCTGCAGGACAGGATATAGCTGATTTAACATACTTCATAAGGAATTAATTCGGACCAAAGCAATTTTGGCAAAGCATCCAAATTAGATTTTTGAAAACTTTGCTCATCTATAAACATCACATTATTTCAGAAAAAAATTGTACAATCCCTGCTTCATTTAAGTGTTCAGATAGTGACAGTAAAATTTTTAAAGGTTCACTAAAGACATTTTAAGGTTCTGTCTAGTGATGCGAAGGCACGTGTTACTGTGAAGAATATTCTACCATTTTTGTAGATCTTCAGTAGCAAAACAGCCTTCTACATAATTAATTATGTGTTAGTACCTCCTGGTAAAACTTCAAGTTTCACGTTGGAAAGATTGTTCAAGTGGTACAGATACTGCAGAGCTTTCAAGAATTATTTCATGCTAGCCCAACTGCAAAACAAGGATTTTTTTGTCTTTAGCTCAGGTATTGGAAGAGATAGCTCAACTGTCATCTACTAAGGCTAATGGGTGTTGGAAAGCCAACCCTGTATGTTATCAAACTCTCTGCAAGAAGGAAATGAAGGCATTCTGTAACCATAGAACAGGTGGACAATATGAGGAATTCTTATAGAATGATATCTCTTTGTGCTCACAGTATTTCATATTATTGTTATGAATAAGGCATTATTTAAGCTGCTCTGTTACACTGTGCCAGGTTATTAAACAGGTATGCTGGAAAAAATTATCAAGTACAACCTGCCCATCACCCTAATGCCATAACAGTTCAAAAGTTGGGTTCCCATGGCCTTCAATGGTCTATCCTGCTTTTTTGAGGAAGGTTCTTCAGTGCAGGACATAAGCAGATAAAGTTAACCAATGGAAGCTTAAAAAAGATTTACTTTGATCAAAATGAATCCTACATATTTCTGCAGAATGGACTCAACTAGTCATCCTGCTATTACTTCAACTAACACTAATAAATAATAAAATTATAAATTAAACAGAAGGGGGAAGTTCTGATCAACAGTAGTTGTTATCCACTGATTGCAAAGAAAAAATAAAATTGACGAAGATGAAGCTGCTGCCCTCAGTCTCCTGCTGATCGCACAGGCGCAGCCCTCAGTGGTTACTGCGCCTGTGCGAAAGTTCGTTCGGCGTGAGGGAGGGGGAGGAGAGGGAGGAGAGGCTGTGGCAGGCTGGGGGCGGCGGTTAGACAGTACAAGGAAGGCGGGCTGGGCACTGAAAGAGGGGCGGTACTGGGCTCTCTAAGAAGAAAAAAAACGCCCCTCTGGGCACCTTCAGGACACATTTACATATCAATCAAAGTCGTTTTTTGCAGTAACTGCTGGACGGATTTCAAGATAAAAGAGCACAGCCTAATCCAGGTAAGCTGTGCTTCATGGCTGCTTTAAAATCGTTTTTTGGCTTAGGGGAGGTGACAGAATCCCTTTAAACCACATCAAGCATACAGTAAATACTACACACAAGTAAACACTTATAGCGTACAGTATACAAAAAATTAGCTCCCATTGTGAATGAAAAATACAGTTTCTCTAGTGCCAAATGTTGGAGGTAGATATCAATGTATGAGCCATCAAAAATCCTTAAAACATCACTAAGGATATTTGCCAAACCAGAAGCCCATCTGTAGAATGCTATTTTGGGATTCTTGCCACTAATCAGTACAGAGCAGGATGTTTGATGGCTGGCTGACAAGACATTGAGAAAACTAGGAGAGAGGAGAGGTTTTGGAATAATACACATATATTTAACCTTCACTCTTTTTGAGTAAGCTAGAGATTTTAGAGCTGTAATATGTTTTGAATCACTTTAGAAGTATAAGTAAAACGGTTAAATTGTCGACTACTTCTTAGATAGTGGGGCAGGTTTCTTCAATGACAACCTAAGGTCATCAACTGCTGCAATTAGGATCCATTGTAGGAGAAGTGCTATGGCACCTTTAGGTAATTAAGTGCATAGATGTAGCCAACTTTATCTTGACTGGCTTAATCAGCTAATGCAACAAAATAACACAATAATGCAACAAATTATACTAATGTGGCCATCTTAATGCTCCTGAAGATAATGGTGGCTGCTAAAGATGAACAAAGTTTTCAAAAATTCGATTTGGTTGCTTCGACAAATTACTAAATTTTTTTTTCATTGTTATGAATTCATTTGTCACAAAGCGCATTAAATCAGGTCTATCTTGGCCTGCACTGAAACTCTAGGGGAAATGTATCTCAGTGTACATCACTGTGCAGTGCAGAAACATGCATAGCTAGACCATTCTGGTAGCGAAACAGTTACTACGCGTCAGAATGACAGGCAGGTCACATATATGAACATGCACATCATTGTGCAGGCCACCAAACGTCCTAACTACCCCTAACTAAACCAAAAGAAAAGCATACAGCAGCCTTCAGTAAGGCAAAAAAAAAAAAACACTGTGGGCCCCTGCAGGAGCTTTGTCCCAATTACTCTTTAGTGGAACAAAAACACGACACGGAGACAGCTTCAATAAGGTAGTAGAGAAAAAAAGGTAATTTTAATCTGTGCTGTTGCAGTGCAAACACAGGTGTTTGAATCTCTTCTGTTTGCTGTAGAATGACTGTGTGTTACTATTAGGGCTCGTTCACACAAATGTATTTTGCGTTCCGTATACGGGCCGTTTTCTGTGTTCCACATACGGTCCCTATATGGAACCATTCATTGCAATGGGTCCACAAAAGATGTGGACAGCACTCTGTTTGCTGTCCGCATACGTTGCTCCGTTCCGTGGCCCCGCAAAAATTATGAGTTCTGTCCTATTCTTGTCCGTTTTGCGGATGAGCAATTTGCGGACTGCAAAAAACGGCACGGTCGTGTGAACTAGCCCTTAGGCTTAGTTCACACTTCACCTTTTTTGTCAGTTATTGTCAACCCAAAGCATGTACGGGTCAAAACGACAGAAAAAGGGAAGATGTATTCATGATACCTAATTCGAGAGTAGGCTTGGCTCCTGAATTTGCCTTAAAATAAGTGATGGAAAAAACTGACCAAATAGCAGAAGTGTGAACTCAGCCTTAGATGTCAATGTTGCATCAGGTCTAATTTATTGTTGAAGACTTAACCTTGCAGTGGCCCAAGATTCAAGTAGTGGCCCCATGACAGTGGGGAAGGTGTCAGCAGTAAAGCTTTGTTTACATCACTGTTTATTTTTGCCTTTTTTTTCATCCGTCAGAAGAACAGCCCAAAAAAAGTGGATCCCATATTTTGAGAGATAACGTGATGGAAATAGTTGCATGTTTTTTTGTGTTTTGGACCCACTCCTGCTTTTGGCATCAGAATTATGATCAAATCCTGATGCAAAGTACTGACAGTGTGATAAAGCCCTTATGGACACTCAAACGACAGGACTAGGGGAAAGCAAATGACTAGGGTTGAGCGAATCCGAATTGTAAAGTTTTTTGGACCCCAGACCTAAACCCAAACTTTTCAGTAAAAGTTTGGGTTCAGGTTCGGTGTTCGGTGAGTTAATGGTGCTTTTTGAAAGGCTGCAGAGCAGCCAATCAACAAACGTTTAACTTATGTGTCCTTAGAAGCCATCACAGCCATACCTACTAATGGCATGGCTTTGATTGGCCAGTGCAGCATGTGACCCAGCCTCTATATAAGCTGAAGTCACGTATCGCTGCACGTCACTCTGCTCTGATTAGTGTAGGGTTAGGATGCTGCTACTGTGAGGGAGAGAATAGGAAAGACACTTTGATCAGAAGTGTTTGTTAACTCAGCGATCTACATAGATTTTGTTTTGTTGGTGCAGTGCACAATCTTTTTACCCTGCCCTGAGCCCAGTGACATAGAGAAATAACTTTTATCCGTCTGTTAGTTAGGTGGATGTCAGCAGCCATTTTATGCAATTTCAGTGCACCAGCACAGCATATGTGCATTTGTTGCAATCAAATACAAGCTTGAAATACTGCAATTGTATTCTGGGTTTAAAAAAATCACCCATTTTTTACAAGACCCTACAACTGGGGCCTTTGCAGCATTTGTCAGTGTGAAAATACAAGCATGAGATACTGCAATAATTTTCTGGGTTTAAAAAAAAACACCCATTTTTGGCCATACCCTACATTTGGGGCCTATGCTGCATTTGTTAGTATGAAATACAAGCTTGAGATACTGAAATCATTTTCTGGTTTAAAAAAAAACCAACATTTTTTGGCAATATTCTAGATCTGGTGCCTTTGCACCATTTGTCAGTGTGAAATACAAGCTTAATATACGGCAATAATTTTCTGGGTTGAAAAAACACCCAGTTTTGGTATCACCCTACATCTGGGGCCTATGCTACTTTTGTTAGTATGGAATACAAGCTTGAATTACTGCAATAATTTTGAGGTTTTAAAAAAAAAAACAATTTTTGCAAAACCCTACATCTGGGTGCTTTGCTGCATTTTTCAGTGTTGAATAATGTGTTATTATACATATGTGTTATTGCACAACACACAGTGTTTGTTTGAATAAATTGTATTTACTAAATCTCCTATGTGTGTCCAAGTGTAGGTGTGCCCTACTACTCGTTCATCTAGTGTTGAATACAAGTTTGAAATACTGCAATAATATTCAGTTTAAAAAAAAAAAAAAAAACATTTTTGGCAATACCCTACATCAGGGTCCTTTTCAGCATTTGCCAGTGTAAAATACAAACTTGAAATACTGAAATAATATTCTGGGTTTTAATAAAACACAAATTTTTGGCAATACCCTACATCAGGGGCCTTTGCTGCATCTGTTCGTGGAAAATACAAGCTTGAAATACTGCAATAATATTCTGTAATTGAAAAAAACACCCATTTTGGGCAAAATACTAAATTTGCGGCATTTGCTGCATCTGTCAGTGTGAAATACAAGAGTTAGATACTGCTGTTATTTTCTGTTACTTAATAAACACCCATTTTGGTCAAAATACTAAATCTGCGGCCTTTGATGCATCTTTCAGTGTGAAAAACATGCTTGAAATACTGCAATAATATTCTTGGTTTAAAAAAAACACCCATCTTTTGGCAATACCCTACATCTGGGGCCTTTTTTACAGCATTTGTCAGTGTGAAATGCAAGCTTGAAATACTACAATTATATTCTGGGTTTTAAAAAATGCCCATTTTTGGCAATACCCTACATGAGGGGCCTTTTCAGCATTTGTGAGTGTTAAATACAAGCTTGAAATACTGCAATATTATTTTGTTATTAATAAAACACTCATTTTTGGCAATACCTTAGAACTGGGGGCTTTTTAGCATTTCTTAGTTTGAAATACAAGCTTGAAATACTCCAGTAATATTCAGTGTTTTAAAAAACACCCATTTTTGGCAATACCCTACATCAGGGGCCTTTTCAGCATTTGTCAGTGTAAAATACAAGCTTGAAATACTGCAATCAAATTCTGGGTGTTAAAAAACACCAATTTTTTGCAATACCATACATCTGGGGCCTTTGCTGCATCTGTCAGTGTGAAATACAAGCTTGAAATACTGCAATAATATTCTGTTATTTTAAAAAAAACTAAAATTTTTGGCAAAATACTAAATCTGCGGCCTTTGCTGCATCTGTCAGTGTGAAAAACAAGCTTGAAATATTCTAATAATATTCTGTGTTTAAAAAAAAAAACACCCAAACACCTACATCAGGGGCCTTTTCAGCATTTCTCAGTGTGAAATACAAGCTTGAAATACTGCAATAATATTCTGTGTTTAAAAAAATACAAATTTTTGGCAATACCCTACATCTGGGGCCTTTGCAGCATTTGTTAGTGTGAAATACAAGCTTGAAATACTGCAATAATAATCTGGGTTTTAAAAAACACTAATTTTTGGCAATACCCTACATCAGTGACCTTTTCAGCATTTGTTTGTGTGAAATACAAGCTTGAAATACTGCTAAAATATTCTGTTATAAAAAAAAACACACATTTTTGGCAATACCCGACATCTGTAGCCTATGTTGCATTTGTTAGTGTAAAATACAAGCTTGAAATACTGCAATAATATTCTGGATTGAAAAAACACCCATTTTGGGCAAAATACTAAATTTGCGGCCTTTGCTGCATCTATCAGTGTGAAATACATACGTTAGATACAGCTGTTATATTCTGTTATTAAAAAAACATCCATTTTGGGCAAGATCCTAAATTTGCAGAGAATAAAGAAAGCGTCAAATAAGGGGCGTGGCCCCGATTGTGGTGCTGATGGTGGAGCTCCTGTTGGAGGGATAGGACGTGGTCGATCTGTGCCAGCTACACGCACAAGTGAAACACCTTCCTCATGTGCGAGTGGGCAACAGAACCTTTAGAGTTATTTGGTCGGGCATGATGTGGCTCTACGAATGGTGAGGCCAGAACAAGTACCGGCGATAGATTGGGTTGCTGACAGTGCCTCCAGTTCCTTCATGTTGTCTCCCACCCAGTCTCCTGCAGAAAGATCAGAGTTGGCACCTGCAGCCGATGTCATCAGTCTTTCACTTCACCACCTTGCAAATCAGCCAAGCAGTCTGAGCCCCAAGTCATGCAGCAGTCTCTTCTGCTTTTTGATTAGTCTGCTAGCAGGGTTTCCCAGGGCCATTCACCTAGCCCTGCCCCAGAAGTGGAAGTGATTGAGTGCACCGATGCCCAACCACTTATGTTTCAGGATGAGTACATTGAGGGAGTAGCACAGCAGCACGTCTCAGATGATGACGAAATACAGGTGGCAACTGCTGTGGCTTTCTGCAGTGTGCAGACTGACATGGAGGGCAGGGGTGAAGACTGTGTGAAAGATGATGTGGAGGACGATGAGGTCCTTGACCCCATATGGAAATAAGGTCATGTGAGGCTGTGGTCGCACAGAGCCACCAGCACAGCAAAAGAGGGAGCAGGGTGCAAAAGCAAAGCGGCCGTCCCATAGAAAGTACGCCTGCTACTGCCCAATACAGCAAGGGAGTGAGCACACCAAAGCCAGCTCCAAGGAGTTCCCTGGCATGGTAGTTCTTTAGACAATGTGCTGAAGACAAGACACGAGTGGTTTGCACGCTGTGCAATCAGAGCCTGAAGCGAGGCATAAACGTTCTAAATCTGACCACAACCTGCATGACCAGGCATCTAAGTGCAAAGCACGAGCTGCAATGGAGAAGACACCTCAAAAACCAAGAAAGGTCTCTGGCTCCTCCTGCTTCCTCTTCTGCTGCAGTCTCGGCCTCTTCATTCACCTCTGGAGTGACAGTGGCACCTGCCATCCCGCAAACAGAGGATCTGCCAGCAACACCACCACCTTGGTCACCAAGCATCTCCACAATGTCCCATGGAAGCGTTCAGCTCTCTATCTCCCAAACACTGCAGCGGAAGAGGAAGTACCCCCCCTACCCACCCGACTCACCCGCGATCCCACGCCCTCAATGCCAGCATTTCAAAATTACTGGACAGAATTGCTGTCATTCCGTTTGGTGGAGACGGAGAGTTTTAAAAGTCTTATGGTGGTGGCTGTCCCACAGTACGTCTTGCCCAGCCGCCAGTACTTTTCCAGATGAGCCATTCCTTCCCTGCACAACAAACTGGGGGACAAAATCAGGTGTGCACTGCGCAACGCCATCTGTGGCAAGGTCCACCTAATTACAGATACGTGGACCAGTAAGCAAGGTCAGGGACGTTATATTTCCCTAACAGCACACTGGGTAAATGCAACGAGGGCTGGGCCTGAGGCGGACAGCAGTTTGGCGCATGTCCTTCCACCATCGATGATTACAGGGTGCTTCTCTTTGCCTCCTGTTGCTTCCTACTCTGCTTCCTCATCATCTACCGCCTCCTCACTCAGTCAGTGTAACACCTTCACCACCAACTTCAGCACAGCTAGGGGTAAATTACAGCAGGCAGTTTAAAACGTATCTGTTTGGGGGACAAACCCCACATCGCGCAGGAGCTGTGGACGGGCATGGAACAATAGACCGATGAGTGGTTGGAGCCAGTGAGCCTCACGCCTGGCCTGGTGTTGTGCGATAAAGGGCAAAATCTCGTAGCAGCTCTGGGACTAGCCGGTTTGATGCACATCCCTTGTCTGGTGCATGTTCTGAATTTGGTGGTGCAGAGGTTCCTTAAAAATTACCCTGATATGTCAGAGTTGATGCATAAAGTGCGGGCCGTCTGTACGCGCTTTCAGCGTTCTCACCCTGCTGCTGCTCGCCTGTCAGCGCTGCAGCGTAACTTTGGCCTTCCCGCTCACCACCTCATATGCGACTTGCCCACAAGGTGGAATCCTCCTTGCACATGCTAGCCAGACTGTGCGAGCAGCATCAGGTGATAGTGGAGTTTCAGCTGCAGCATGCACGGGTGAGTCGCTCTGCGAAACATCACCAGTTCACCACCAATGACTGGGCTTCCATGTGAGACCTGTGTGCCTTGTTGCGCTTTTTCGAGTACTCCACCAACATGGCACCGTTCTCAGTGTTACTATCCCACATCTATGCCTCCTTAAAAAAACGCTTTGGGCGATGATGGAAGAGGATGTGGCACAGGAGGAGGAGGAGGAAGAGGGATCATTTACAATGGTTTCAGGCCAGTCATTCACAAGTGGCTCAGAGGGTAGGTTCTTGCACCTACAAATGCCAAGTACAAAGTTGTCCAGCCAGGGCACAGTTCTGGAGGTTGACGAGGTAGAGAATGAGGAGGAGAAGATAGAGGAGGTGGAACCGTGTTCACAGCAGGGTGGCACCTAAACCAGCTCATGGTTATCACTGGTGCTTGGCTGGGGGAATACAGAGGACACAAACGATACACCTCCCACAGAGGACAGTTTTTCGTTGCCTCTGGGCAGCATGGCACACATGAGCAATTACATGCTGTAGTGTCTCCGCAACAAACGCTGAGTTGCCTGCATTCTAACTTGTGGTGATTACTGGGTGGCCACGCTTCTGGGTCCCTGTTACAAGGACAACGTACCGTCCTTAATTCCGTCACCGGAGCGTGAGCGTAAGATGCGCGAGTACAAGCGCAGGCTGGTAGACGCGCTGCTGGTGGCCCCACCAGCACCTCAGAAGGCAGGGTTAGCATGGCCGAAATGTGGAAAAGCTTTGTCAGCACGCCACAACAACCAGCACCACCAGCTGATATGGAATGTCTTATTAGGAGGCAGCATTTTAGCAACATGGTGGAGCAGTATGTGTGCACACGCCTACATGTACTGAATGACGGGTCTGCCCCCTTCAACTTCTGGGTCGCGCACATGGCCTGAGCTTGCCATTTACGTCTTGGAGGTGCTGGCCTGTGTATTGTCTGAACGTGTGTTTAGCATGGCAGGGGGCTTTATCATAGTCACGCGCAGCCGTCTGTCCACATCCAATGTGGACAAGCTCACCTTCATTAAAATGAACCAGGCATGGATCCCACAGGATTTGTCCGTACCTTGTGCAGAATAGACATGTATACCAGCCTTACCTACCCATTGTTATACTACAGCGCAATTGCTCATTGTTGTATTTCGGGGTGTACCCTAATAAAAAAATTAAAAAATTAAAACCAGTGTTGGCTACCTTGTCCTCCTCCACCACTGCTTCCACCTACACCGCTACTTCCACCGCCTCCTCAACCTCCTACTCTATATGGACCTCCACCTCATACATCTAGATTATTTTTTGTTAATTTGTAAGTATTTTATTTTAAGTCATTTCACTCATTTGTCTGATATTGTTGTGTTACATATCCCACATTTTTGGCTGTGATATACCCCTTCTCTACCTAGTCGACAGGTTAATATATTTTCTAATTTGTCTCTTACATTGTCAGGTGACATTCACCAATTTTTGGCTGTGATATACCCGTGCTCTACCTAGTAGACAGGTTAATAAATTGTACAATTTTTTCTGTTACATTGTAGGGTGACATTCACCAATTTTTGGCTGTGATATACCCCTGCTCTACCTAGTGGATATGTTAATACATTTCACAAATTTTTCTGTTACATAGTTGTGTGACAGTCACCAATTTTTGACTGTGATATACACTTGCTCTACCTAGTGGACAGGTTAATAAATTTCACAAATTTCTCTGTTACATAGTTGGGTGACATTCATCAATTTCTGGCTGTGATATACCCTTGCTCTACCTAGTAGACAGGTTAATAAATTTCACTACGGTGTAATTTGTCTGTTACATTGTCGGGTGCCATTCACCAATTTTTGGCAGTGATATACCCCTTCTCTTCCTAGTGGACAGGTTAATACATTTCACAGATTTTTCTGTTACATAATCGGTTGACATTCACCAATTTTTGGCTGTGATATACCCCTGCTCTACCTAGTGGACAGCATAAAAAAATTTACTAATTTTTCTGTTACATTGTTGGGTGACATTCACCAATTTTTGGCTGTGATATACCCCTGCTCTACCTAGTGGATATGTTAATAAATTTTAAAAAAAATTCTGTTACATAGTTGCATGACAGTCACCAATTTTTGGCTGTGATATACCCCTGCTCTACCTAGTGGACAGGTTAATAAATTTCACTATGGTGTAATTTGTTTGTTACATTGTCGGTTGACATTCACCAATTTTTGGCTGTGATATACCCCTGCTCTACCTAGTGGACAGGTTAATACATTTCACAAATTTTTCTGTTACATTGTCGGGTGACATTCACCAATTTTTGGCTGTGATATACCCCTGCTCTACCTAGTGGACAGGTTAATACATTTCACAAATTTTTCTGTTACATTGTCGGGTGACATTCACCAATTTTTTGCTGTGATATTCCCCTGCTCTACCTAGTGGACAGGTTAATACATTTCACTAATTCGTCTGTTACATTGTCGGGTGACATTCACCAATTTTTGGCAGTGATATACCCCTGCTCGTCCTAGTGGATAGGTTAATAAATTTCACAAACATTTCTGTTACATAGTCGAGTAACATTCACCAATTTTTGGCAGTGATCTACCCCTGATCTACCAAGTGGACAGGTTAATAAATTTCACTCATTTTTCTGTTACATAGTTGGGTGACATTCACCAATTTTTGGCTGTGATATATCCCTGCTTTACCTAGTGGACAAGGAAATACATTTCACTAATTTGTCAGTTACATTGTCAGGTGACATTTTACCAATTTTTCTGTATACAAGCCCCTTCTCTGCATAGGTGACAGGGACCTAATATTTGTAAAATCGTCTGTTCAAATTGTGGGCTATATGAACCGAGTTTTGTCGTTAATAAACCCCTGCACTGCATAGTTGACAGGGACCGAAATTTTTAAAAATTGTCTGTTTAATTGGTGGGTGTCATTAACCCATATTTGCCGATGAAAAACCCCTGCTCTGCATAGGTGGCAGGGAATTGCATTTCTAAAATACATCTTTAATTGACGCGCGGCCCCTCCTTTCATTCGATGCTTCAACTTTAACAACTTGTCCCGCATTTCTGCTCGATCACATTGGAGTCATTGACCTCCCTTGGATGTGGTATCTCTTTCTCATGCTCCCTCTCCGGTGTGTAAGCCTGATTCGCCGTTAACAGTGATCAACATGGTAGGCGCAGAAAAGAACATCGAAAGTTAATAGAGAAGATATTAAAATGAACGGTGGAGGTCAAGGTGACGTGTGATCAAGCAGAAGTTATCTAGAGTCAACAAAGCGGCAGCAGGGCCTCTCCTGACTAACGTTTCTAAATCCAAAATTGTCATGGAACCATGAACCAGACGTACAACAAGAGATAAGTGGAAATAAGAAGGCTTTATTGAAAGTCAAGCTGTAAGCAAAAGTCCAAACGGATGGCTAAACCGAAGCAGGGTCTTGCGTAGACAGAGGTCAGGAACCAGAAGGGTAGTCAGACGAAGCCTGGATCAGGAACCAGCAGGGTAGTCAGACGAAGCCAGGATCAGGAACCAACGGGGTAGTCAGACGAGGCCAGGATCAGGAACCAGAAGCAGCAGCAGTCTTAGAAGCATGTGAACACAGGAGGACCAAGCAAGGAACTGAAGCCACAGACCTCCTATATATATGAGCTAGGCATCCAGCTCCTCCCAGTGGGAAGGAGAAGCCGCAGGGTGGGAGGCTACAAGAACCCCAGAAACCAAGATGGCCGCCAGCACATGTCAAACGAAGGAGAACAGTAAGAAGGTAAGACCATGACAGTACCTCCCCCTCAAGGGCCCCTCCTCCGCGGAGTAAGGAACGGTTTCTGAGGGAAGCATGCGTGGAAGGCTCGGAGCAAAGCAGGAGCATGGACATCTGCGGAGGGAACCCAGGAACGCTCCTCTGGACCATAACCACGCCAATGGACCAAAAACTGCAACCGACCGCGGACCAGGCGTGAGTCCAGGATATTGCTCACCTCATATTCCTCACGATTGCCCACTTGGACCGGACGGGGCCGAGGAACCGAGGAAGTGAAACGATTACACACCAATGGCTTCAACAGGGAGACATGAAACACGTTGGAGATCCGCATGCCAGGAGGAAGCGCAAGGGCATAGGCTACCGGGTTTACCCTGCGAAGCACTCGGAAGGGACCAACAAAGCGAGGCGCCAGCTTGGGAGTGGGCACTCGAAGGTTGAGGTTGCGGGTGGACAACCATACATGGTCTCCGACCTGGTAGGAAGGAGCGGGCGCTCGTCTGCGATCAGCCTGGAGTCTCTGGCGCTGCGCAGAGACCTCAAGGGACCTCTGGATCTGTACCCAAGAAGCACGTAGGACGGAAAGGTGATCCTCCACAGCCGGAATATCCTGGGGAGAGAATACCTCCGGTAACACGGCAGGTTGGAACCCATAATTGGCCATGAAGGGAGACGTCCCAGAGGAAGAGTTCACCGCCGTGTTCCTGGCAAACTCAGCCCAAGGCAGGAGGTCAACCCAATTGTCTTGGTGATCGGAGACATAGCAACGAAGGAATTGCTCCAAGGCCTGATTGGATTGTTCTGCGGCCCCATTGGACTGAGGGTGGTAGGCCGAGGAGAAAGAGAGATGAATCCCCAACTGGGAGCAAAAGGCGCGCCAGAACCTGGACACAAACTGACTCCCCCGATCCGACACAATCTCCTTGGGCAAACCGTGCAACCGGAAGACCTCCCTGGCGAAAATCGTGGCCAACTCTTGTGCAGAGGGTAACTTCTTGAGAGGAACACAGTGGCACATTTTGGAAAACCGATCCACAATCATGAGAATGACCGTATGGCCTCGGGATGCAGGGAGGTCCACAATGAAATCCATCCCCAGGTGTGACCATGGGCACTCCCCGGTGGCTATGGGTTGCAAAAGGCCCAATGGAAGGTGCCGAGGGGACTTACTCTGGGCACAAACGGAGCATGCCGCTACATATGCAGCGATGTCGGAACGTAGAGAAGGCCACCAGAACAGACGTGAAACAGCCCAGGACAGCTGATTCTTTCCAGGATGCCCCGCGGCCTTGGAGTTATGGTAGGTTCGCAACAACCGAGTGCGCAACTCCTCAGGCACAAAACACCTGCCGTTGGGTCTCCCAGAGGGAGCACCAGATTGAGCCGCCAAAATCTGCTCACCCAGGGGAGAGGTCAGGCTGGTGCGAATGGCGGCTAGGATCTGATTCGGAGGTATGACCGAAGTCGGAATCGACTCCTCCCCGGACAGCTCGGAGTACTGCCGTGATAAGGCATCCGCTCTGATGTTCTTGAAACCGGGTAGGTAGGAGACCACGTAATTAAAACGTGACAAGAACAGAGCCCATCTGGCCTGACGTGGTGTCAATCTCTTGGCCTCAGAAAGGTAGGTCAGATTCTTGTGGTCCGTCAGGATGAGAACCGGAACCACCGAACCCTCGAGCAAGTGCCTCCATTCTTTAAGGGCCTGCACGATGGCCAATAACTCCCTGTCACCAATCTGATAGTTGCACTCCGCGGAAGACAGTTTCCGGGAGTAAAACCCACAAGGAAGCAGAGGACCCTCTGGTGTTCTACGCTGAGACAGAAGGGCGCCTACTCCCGTCTCAGACGCGTCCACCTCGAGGACAAAGGGCAACCCAGGGTTGGGATGCGACAGAATCAGAGCCGACACAAAGGCGGACTTTAGAGCCTCAAAAGCTCGGATGGCCTAGAGCGGCCAGACCTGGAAATTACTGCCCTTCCTGGTCAGATCCGTGAGAGGCTTGGCTAGCATAGAAAAGTCCCTGATGAACTTCCGATAATAATTGGCGAAGCCCAAAAAGCGCTGCAGGGCACGGAGACCACTGGGCTGGGGCCACTGTAAGACAGCCGAAACCTTCTCAGGATCCATGGAGAACCCCTCAGCGGAAATGATGTAACCTAAGAAGGTTACCTGGGATCGGTGAAATTCGCATTTCTCAAGCTTACCGAACAGCCTGTTCTCTCGTAACCGTTGCAACACTCGTCTGACATCCATAATGTGGGCCTCCATGGATTCAGAATATACCAAGATGTCATCCAAATAGACCACCACACACTGCTGCAACAGGTCACGGAAAACATCGTTGATGAATTCCTGGAAGACTGCGGGCGCATTGCACAACCCAAAAGGGCATAACCAAGGATTCATAATGACCGGTCCTGGTGTTAAACGCGGTCTTCCACTCATCGCCCGCCTTGATCCTTACCAGGTTATATGCCGCCCTCAGGTTGAGTTTGGTAAAGACCGTGGCCCCTTTGAGGCGATTGAACAGCTTGGAAATCAAGGGTATCGGGTAAGCGTTCTTGATCGTGATGCGATTGAGACCCCTGTAATCGATGCAAGGCCTCAACTCACCGCCCTTCTTTTTCACAAAGAAAAATCCAGCCCCTGCCGGGGACGAGGATTTGTGAATGTGTCCGCGTGAAAGCGCCTCCCTCACGTACTCCTCCATGGCCTCATTCTCCGCTACCGACAGTGGATAGACTTTGCCACGAGGAGGAATGGCACCAGATTGTAACTCTATGGCACAATCGTATGGGCGGTGCGGAGGTAGGGCAACCGCGCGCACCTTATCGAATACATCCCGGTACTCTTCGTATTCAGGAGGCAACAGAGAGTCCGAGGAAGTACACAGCAACTTGACAGGCCCATGGATGCAACTAGCCCCACACTGCGGTGACCACGAGAGGATCTCGGCCGATCTCCAATCGAAAGTCGGATTATGCTTCTGGAGCCAGGGGTACCCCAAGACCACCGAGTAGTGTGGAGACGAAATCACCTGGAGACAGACCGACTCTCTGTGAACGGCACCAATGGCTATCCCCACTGGAAGGGTCTCATGAGTCACGTGTGGTGGCAGAAGGGGTCTGCCGTCTATCGCCTCAAGAGCCAGTGGGGAACCTCGAGGCTGCAGAGGAATGGAATTGGCAGCAGCGAACACACTATCAATGAACAAACCACCAGCACCAGAGTCCACCAACGCCTGGGTCGTCACCGAGCCCCCGACCCAGGAGAGGACAACAGTGATCAGTGGTTTGTCAACACGGGAAACCGGGGACGAGGAGACTCCACCCAAGATCTGCCCCCGACAGGATCTCAGGTGCGAGCGTTTCCCGGACGGTTCGGACATGCCAACCGAAAATGCCCACTGAGACCACAGTACATGCATCGGCCCTCGCGTCTCCGGAGTACCCTCTCCCCCTCGGACAGGCGAGCAAACCCCAGCTGCATGGGTTCACCCCCAGACGAGTCATCCCCAGGAGGCGTGGGAGGAGAGGGAGGCACGGGTGTGACAGCAAACGTAGGCGCCAATCTGTTAGAAGACCTCCGCAGGCTCTCCTTAAAGGAAGGTCTCTCCCTGAGTCTGGTGTCAATCAAAATCAGGAAAGAAATAAGAGACTCGAGCTCCACTGGTAGGTCCTTAGCTGCAACCTCATCCTTCAAGGCATCCGAGAGACCATGAGAGAAAGCAGCGACCAGAGCCTCATTATTCCAGCCCACCTCTGCTGCCAGGGTACGAAACTCAATGGCGTATTCAGCTACGGATCGTGAACCCTGTCTGATGGACATAAGGAGCTTCGCAGCAGAGGCAGCACGAGTCGGCACATCAAATACCTTCCGAAGAGAAGCAACAAAACCGGAAAACTCGGCAACCACCGGATTGTTGTTCTCCCATAAAGGGCTGGCCCAGGCCAAGGCCTTGTCCGAGAGCAGCGAGATCAAGAAGCCCACCTTTGATCTCTCAGTAGGAAAGGCATGTGGCAGCAACTCGAAATAAATGCCCACCTGGTTAAGGAAACCTCGGCACTGAGTTGGCTCTCCCCCAAAGCGCTGTGGAAGGGGGGCAGAACCGGTCATACCCCGAGACACCACAGGCGCAGCAACAGGTGTCGGGGTAGACTCTGGCGCAACAACCGGAGCGGCAGTAGGAGCGACAACCGACCCATCGGCAACGGAAGCGAAATGAGCCGTGCGTTCAAGCAGGGTTTGCAACGCCACAGCGAACCGACTCAACAGGTGATCCTGCTGATCAAGTCTGGCAACCAGCGTAGGTAGCGAGGATGGCCCTGTACCGTCAAAATTCATGGCTTGGTCCTAATGTCATGGAACCATGAACCAGACGTACAACAAGAGATAAGTGGAAATAAGAAGGCTTTATTGAAAGTCAAGCTGTAAGCAAAAGTCCAAACGGATGGCTAAACCGAAGCAGGGTCTTGCGTAGACAGAGGTCAGGAACCAGAAGGGTAGTCAGACAAAGCCTGGATCAGGAACCAGCAGGGTAGTCAGACGAAGCCAGGATCAGGAACCAACGGGGTAGTCAGATGAGGCCAGGATCAGGAACCAGAAGCAGCAGCAGTCTTAGAAGCATGTGAACACAGGAGGACCAAGCAAGGAACTGAAGCCACAGACCTCCTATATATATGAGCTAGGCATCCAGCTCCTCCCAGTGGGAAGGAGAAGCCGCAGGGTGGGAGGCTACAAGAACCCCAGAAACCAAGATGGCCGCCAGCACATGTCAAACGAAGGAGAACAGTAAGAAGGTAAGACCATGACAAAAATGCCCCAGTGACATTCCCTATAATTTTTTATCAATCATTCCAATAACAGTGCATCTTAAGAGTCATGTATTTATTATTGTTTAGTCATTGTTATTTATCCTGTGATGCAACTGAAACTGCCTGATCATAATGTTCCATAGTACGCTGCAGCTGCTGCTACTATAGCTGCTGATCTCTCTGTTGCCACCACTAGTACTACCAGTAAATTGCTGCACATCTCCTGCCCTGTCTGTTCTATTGGTTCTGCACTGCACTGTGGCTACTGCTCACAAACATGGGAGAATTTTGGGAGTGCTTTTTCAGAAAAAGCCTCTGCTTTTTCCTATATTACTGTGTGAGTATAAACCCTGGCACGCATCTTTTCCCCAATAACAGACACTTTATGGATAGTTTTTTGTAAAACAAAACATGCAGTGCAACAGCTCTCTGCAAACCAAATAAAGTACAAAAATGCATAATAATTGCTAATGCTATACTATGCTATATAAATTAGAGATGCTTAGCAAATACATTTTGTGTAAAATTATTTGAGCCTGTCTGCCGCACGTCAAGGCGATCTCTGTAAGACGGGTCCTAACACTAAATACTACCCTTTATGTGCCATAACGGCTACCATACAATTCAGAGAGTGCATGCTGGGCCTGCTTTGATTTCTGTCATCTATGGTGCCAAAATGGCCTCCATTATATCCAAGGAATGCAGGCACCAACGTGCATGCCGAGCCCACTCCACACCTCTCCTGGTGCCAAATGGCCACCAAAGAATGCAATGAGAGTCCTCACTATACCTCTCCTGGTGCCAAGTGGCTTCCAGTGATTGAGGGAGAGCAGGCTAAGCTATATACTCACACTAATTAAAATCAGCCTATGGGTCAGACGAGCTGGTCAGAAGTGCACGACTGAGGTGTCAGCCACACCTCCAGTGGATTGTTTTTTATAGTTTTTTTTTAATGCTGAACAGTGCAGTGTGTTTTTAAACATTTTGTTAGTTAACAATGTCAACCATGCATTTACCCTTATCTATATATGTCAGTGTCATTATTTACTATCCATGTCATTGTGTTAAATATAAAAAGTAAAATAAAAATAAAAAAGAGCGAAAGACAAGATGGAAACGACAGGAGACTTCAGCGTCCTATACCAATTTTCCAGTTAATTGGAGCATTTTTGATTTGGGTAGATATGATTTGCAACCTATATCAAATTTTTGGACCAATTCATTAGAATCGGACTCAAAATTAATTTTGAAAAATTCACTCATCTTTACTAGGAGCCCTTCTAGTTTATATGTGCTAAACTCACCTACGTAATACTCACCTAAGAAATAAGATTACATTACTTTCTTGGGTAGGTAGAAAGCAATTAACCAATTTTATTTTGCCCAAATATTTGTACCATATTTAAGTAGCTTCCATTCAGTTACCCGATTTCTTTTTTAGCATACTTGGTAAGCATCATGTCCACATGTAGCTTACAAGATTATTACCCTTGTGAGAGTACAAGGAGGTATAGGACTTCCTGACCTGACCATATACTACTCTGCCATAAAGCTACAACACTGGTTAGATATTAATAAGTTCACAGGAAACTGTTTGTCTACTTTATGAAAGATATGGGGTTTTTGGGATCCACAGAATTTCTGTCTCACTTCTAAGCTTCTACAGAACAAAAAAATACCCTCTGTTGATACCATTTATCCTTGTTAATGAAATCTGAACTTAAATTTCATTTAATATTTGCACTTTCATGCCATACACACCACATTTTTTTTGTCAAGCAACCTTCACTTAGACAGCTCAGGATAAAGCCCTGTTTGACTCGTCCCCTGTACCCAAAGCTACAGTATATTGAAGTTCTAAAAATCGCTAAACTCACCTCCTCTAACTTACAAAACCCTTAAATTTCTGCATGGGAATTAGATTTAGTTACATTTATTGCAGGCAAGGTTAAATAGACAATTTCAAGGTCACACAGATTTCAATCTTTGCTAGAGATATTGTTAACAGTTGGGCTGGAATTACAAAAAGATAACATTCTTTTTGAGATGAGATGGAGGGTTGTACAAACAGGATATGCAATATTGGTAACTCACATTGACTTCCCATCTGATACTATTTTGGATAGACACTTTCTCTCTCATCTCCCATATAAAATTGATAGCTGCGAAAATGTTGATACCTTTAAAAATATTGTTGGAACTATACCATACCATGCTTGAGGTTGTAACACAACACTATCATCTGCATATTATTTTAGAATAACCATATTTACAATCTTGATTGAACACAGATGATATTTAAGTACACGTCGCTCAATTTAATAAAAAGTCTCATAGATCTTTGGATGAATGCTGTTAATGGAACTCCTAAATTAATTCCACCTGTTTGTTTTCCCTTTAATTGGTGAATATGTTCTCAAACATGAGAAAAATGAACTTCATCCTCCATAATAATCTATATCAAAATGGGTTCCTTTGGAAAGGTGTATTTAAATGCAGGCAAAGAAAAATTCTTCAAGATGTCCAATATCAAAGGGAATGAAAAAAAGTGATAACCGTAAATCTAATGTTATAGTTTGATTGTAAAGTTATACACGCACATTATATTTACATGTCTTCAGAACCTGTTGAATTTGGTGGGATCGACTGATGATCTAATGCATAAGGGGCCGTCTGACTCTCTCCTGACAGCAGATATCAGAGAGAGAAGGATCAGGCATGGAGGATTTCAACACAATCAATACTTTTGTTTTTGGGAAGATAATTCACTCTAAATTCATTGTGGGTGATTATGAGAGATTGCTGTCAGCTGAACAAGAGTTCAGCCAACAGTTATTGTGGGTGCATGGCAGGCTTTAGTGTTAATTCGCATTTACCTTAGTGAAACAGACACAAATAGATACTATTGAAACTTTGCGTACAAAATTATATTTGGTTGTCTGGCCTTTTTACGTGATCCTCAAAATAGGCTATCACTAACTGATCGGTGGGGGCACACCGATTAGCTGTTCAGTGTAGCTCCATCACCAGAAGTTGGCACTGGAGCTACACAGTACCTTTACCAATGTAATGGAGAGAGCTCGATACTACAGCACTGATCTCATTGTCAATGGGAGTCGCACTGTAGTAGTCAGCTCCCTCCACTACAATGTTGATGGTGCTGCGTAGCTCCGGCACTAACTTTGGGTGTTGGAGCTACACCAAACAGCTTATCTTCAGGGTTGGGGGTGTCGACCCCCACCAATCAAAACTTTAATTGTACTTTTTAAGAAAACAGTCACAGGTGGTGGATCGATTATGGATTTTCTACTGATCTGCTGAAATTCCACACCAGCAAGATACATACCAAATCATATGAATTTGGTTGCAAAAATCCTTGCAGGAATGCTGTGGGTTTGCCACAGATTTATACTCCTTTATTGCTGCTAGAGATGAGCGAATCGAAGTTGACAAAGTGGAAGTTGAGGAAAAATATGATTTGCTCCGAATCCTAATTTCCTGAAGCTTTGTGGTAATGAATCACATTTTTTCCTAAAATGTCTGCTGCACGTGTTAGGACATGGAGCAAAGAACTCTGGGAACAAGGGATCACCTACAATGCGATGCATGCAGCCAATCAGCAGCCAGACATCCCTTTGATGACACAGCTCTATAAATAGCCTCAGACATCTTAGTTTTAGACATTTTCCAGTGTACTTAGTGCAGGGAGAGATGTTAGCAGGCGCTAGGGAAAGTGCTAGGAAAGACTTGAAAACTTTTATTCTGAATTGAAGTTCAGGGAAAGATCATTAGAAGTGTAGGGAAAGTGTAGGGAGGAATTATTTGACAGTATTGAAGCAGAACAGGGGGCAATAGGGGAGTGCACAGCCTGGGTAATAGGAATAATCCTATTACACCTTGCTGCACTGACTGGGGATCCAAATTGCCATTATACTGCTGCTTTCAGATTTGCAGTAGATGACACCTTTGTAATTCCAGAAAAACTTGCTTGTTATTGGGGTGCAAGTGCTGTGTGATACAACCATTAGCAGGGTGTATTACTAGGGAATATTTGCACATCTTATTAGCCCTTGTGCAGTGAAGTTATATGTTCTAAAGCGTTTTTTGGGTTGTATTAGTGGGAAAAAAGGGGCTTATTAGCCGTTGTGTGGTGAAGTGAGAAAATTTCAGCCTTTTTTTGGGTGTATTAGTGAAAAACAAAAAGTATTATTTGCCGTTCAGCAGTGCAGTTATATGTTCTAAAGCCTTTTTTGGGGTGTATTAGTGGAAAAAAGGGCTTTTTAGCCATTGTGTGGTGAAGTGAGAAAATTACAGCATTTTTTGGCGTGTATTATTGGAAATACTTCTGAAACACACTGCTGTGTAATTTACAATTTCACAATTGTAAATGGAGTCACAGCTAGAAGAAACGTTGTGAATAAGATAAAACTTAAATAATTTATTGGATATATACTAAAATAGGGAGAGGTGTGCAGGTCCCTAAATATACATACAAACAAAAAATGTATGTGGACACTAGACATTTATAAGATGCATTCAGATCCCACCAGTACCTGTGGCTGTATGTAAGGTGAGGAAGCACTTACTGCATCAGCTAGTGACCAAACATACGTATGAATGCTGTGTAAAAAATAGTAGCCTAACGTGGATTTAGCTCCTGTGAAAAAACTACTGTAGTGTGCTCTAATCACAGGCTAACATGCACTATATAAAATAAATGAGGGTATACCATATCTAGGACTATATACTGCCAGGGGAAAGAGAACAATCAGCCTAACATGGGTGATCCTCATTAACTGAACACCAGGTGAATAAATAATCCCTAAATGCCCCCCCATGCAGCAAACAGTGAGAGTCCTGACTAATCCAGCAAGCGGCTGTCTGTCTTGAACACATCACATATGGGTGCGCTATGTCTGTACCCTAAACCTAATAGTGGAGTTCAACGTTTCGCCATATAGAGGCTCATCAGGAGCAAGGTCAAGTACAGGACAAACAAACATACAGGTGTCGTACGCCTCGAGTGGTGAGGCAACTGCTCCGGCTCTATAATAGGGCCCCTTAATACGGCCGCCGCTCTCTACAGTTGAAATAGGGAGAAAACCCCTCCCATTGCTGGGCGGATCAAGCGGCAGCTGGCGACTTGCGTGAGGTGGGTGTGTGAGAGACCCGCCCCTCTCCATGCCGCGATCCTCCACTGCGTGGCAGGACACTCAAGTATATGATGCAGGGAACAATCAGCAATTCTTTTAAAAATGTCAGGAAAAAGCACAGATGGGACAGAGAAGAATGGCGCTATATACATAGAATACTGCGCATAAGCAATATATATATATAAATAATATATATATATATATATATATATATATATAAATACCGGCGGCTGTATATACATATACCAGAGCACCTTGTAGGATAAATTAACCCCATAAGGGCTGTATTAACCATACATATAAACTAAAGAATAATGAGTGACTACGTCCACTTCAGACATAACCAGGGAGGAGGGCAATAAGGTGTGTTGGAACCATAGTATATTTATAGCGAGGGTATTGTAAAGAAATGGGGACCAATGTGTGGTTACAAAAAACAGACATATGATATATGTTCATTTAGGCCTTCAAGACGCACAGTGTGCGGCCTGAATGTCCACTCCGCCTCCTTTTGTAAGAATTTCTTGTCATGGTTGCCACCTCCTAAAGTCCTGTTAACAACTTCAATACCCTGGAACTTGATGGCCCCCACATTGCCAGCGTGTTTGATAGAAACATGACGTGCGATGGGAGTGTCCGCACCACTACGTTTATCGTTGAGGTGTTCACCTATCCTCCGCCTAAACTCCCATACCGTTTTGCCTACATATTGAAGACCGCACAAGCACGTGGCTAAATAAATAACCCCGCTGGTCCTGCAATTGATAAAAGATAGAATTGTGAATATTTTCTGTGTCACTGTGCTGGTAAAGCTGTGCCCCCGTTGGATTGCCTCACCAGCGACTCAACCCCTGCAGCGAAAGGTCCCCCTAGGTTGCCGATCAAGCCACATTACTGGTTGTCAGGTTTGTAAAAAGCTATGAACCTGCCTATCTTTCAAATTACGGCCATGGCGGAATGTGATAGTGGGAGTAGTACCCACCAGATGTCCCACATCTGAGTCTGATTTCAGAATACCCCAGAATTCAGTGAGAACATCTCAAACACTTTGATGTGCTTCATCAAACGTGGTAATGATACAGACTTGATTTGACTCATCCTCTCTAGCCCGTGGATTCAATAGTGTATCCCTGTTAACCTCCAGCTAATGCTGGTATGTGCTTTTAAGGACCTGTCGTGGGTATCCCCTCTTTTCAAAATGACCTTGGAGGTCCCTCGCTGCCACCTGATAGTCTGTGAGCCTAGAGCAGTTTCTGCATAACCTCAAATATTGCCCTTTTGGTATACCTTTTTTCAAGGCCCGGGGGTGGCAACTATCCTATTGAAGGAGGCTGTTTGTGGCCATAGTTTTTCAAAACAGACGTGTGCAGAGATTCCCCTCCATAGCCCTAAATATTGTAAAATCCAGGAATGTAATCTGATTCCTCTGAATCTCAGACGTAAAATACAGTCCCCGTTCATTCTTATTGAGATCAGTGACAAAGTTCTTAACATCACCCTCACTCCCTGACCAGAGGATCAGCATGTCATCGATATAACGTAACCATAACCCTATATGTCGGGTCCATTTGTTTGTTTCCTCAGCAAAGACAACCTCCCGTTCCCACCAGCCCAGGTAAAGATTGGCAAAGGTCGGTGCACAAGGGCTCCCCATCGCCACTCCCCTGAGCTGGTGGAAAGTACAACTTGTCCTGCAAAAAATAAGCCCTCATTTTGCCCAAAATGGGAGTTTTATTAATAGCAGAATAGAACCACAGTATCTAAAGGGTGTGTCTCACAATGACATATACAGCAAAGGCTGCAAGATTAAGTTTTTTGCCCAAAATGACAGCAGTATATAACCCTTGAATTTCACACGTGCAGATGCAGCAAGGGCTGTAAAATTGTGTATTTTGCCCAAAAAGGGTGTTTTATTAATAGCAGAATAGAACCACAGTATCTAAAGGGTGTATCTCACACGTACAGATGTAGACTAGGCCGCAATTAAGCGGCATAGTCACATCTGTATTTTGCCCAAAAAGGGTGTTTTTTTAAAACCCAGAAAATTATAGCTGTATTTCTAGCTTAAATTGCACACTGACTAATGCGGCAGAGGACCAAGATGAAGATTATTGCCAAAAATTTGTGTTTTTTGAAAGTAAGAAAATTATCGAAGTATTTCAAACTTGTTTTTAACAATAACAGATACAGCAAAGACTGCAATATTATTATTTTTGCCCAAAAAGGGTGTTTTTTAATAACAGAATATGACCGTTGTATATAACGCTTGAATTTTACACGTGCAGATGCAACAACGGCTGTAAAATTGTGTATTTTGCCCAAAAAGGGTGTTTTTTAAAACCCAGAAAATTATAGCTGTATTTCTAGCTTAAATTGCACACTGACTAATGCTGCATAGGCACCATATGTAGGATATTGGCAAAAATGGGTATTTTTCAAAGCCAGATTATTATTGTGGTATTTCAAGCTTGGATTTGAATGTCACAAAAGCACAGATGTAGTGCTGGTGCACCGAGCTTTCATAAAAAGGCCGCCACTGCCTAACTAAAAGATGGCTAAAAGTTATTTTTCTCTGTCACTGGGCTCAGGGCAGGGTAAAAAGATTGTGCACTGCACCCACACATCAAATTCTATGTAGATCGCTGAGTTCAATTAGAGTTCTGATTAAAGATTCTGTCCTATTCTCTCCCTCACAGCAGCAGCATCCTCTCCCTACACTAAGCACAGCAGAGTGACGTGCAGTGCTACGTGACTCCAGCTTATATAGAGACTGGGTCACATGCTGCACTGGCCAATCACAGCCATGCCATTAGTAGGCATGGCTGTAATGGCTTCTAAGGTCACAAAGTTAAACGCTTGCTGATTTCAGCATTTCAAAAAGTGCTAAGAAATCGCTGAACACCGAACCCAAACCGAACTTTTACTGAAACGTTCGGGTTCGGGTCCGGGGTCCAAAAATCCTAACGTTCGGTACAAATGGCAGTAAAAAAAAACATACCTCATCCAATTGGCCGCCTTGGCCATCTTGATTGAAGAACCCACACAAAATCTTGTGTGGCGATGACATATGACAATGTAAATGCAGAGTTTTGCCTTAAAGGGGTTCTGCAATTTGTTTAAACTGATGATTTATCCTCTGGATAAATCATCAGCATCTGACCGGCAGGGGTCCAACAATTTCAAGTTGAAAGAGTTTAGCCCCGCCCAGGCCAGTTGATACTAGTCGTGACGTCACTGGGCCTGCGGTAAACAGTGAGAAGGCTGCGGCGCTCCTGGAGCGCCGCTGCCTTCTCAAAGAGCTGATCGGCGGGGGTCAGACACCCGGGATGCTGATGATCTATCCAGAGGATAGATCATCAGTTTAAACAAACTGCAGAACCCCTTTAACTGATGAGCAGGCGATTGTGGTTGAGGAACTATTCAAAATGACATTCAGTTTAAGAATACTGCAACAAATAGAAAACTAAAATGCCGTTTGTCTGTTATTTTGTTAATCGAGTTTCACATGTTTCAATTCAACAATAAAGCACTATTATAAAATTATAGATAAATCTAGGTAAACATTATAATGTCAGTATGAAATGCCTTAGGCTATTTTCACACTAGCATTGTTTGAATCCAGCGTTCAATTCCGTCATCGGAACTGTCCGCCGATTCCGGAAAAACGTGTGAAAACGGATTACATTTGAACCCTGATCAGGATTTTGATCACAATGAAAAAATGCATTGAAAAAAACGGATCCGCCATTTATGGACTTTAACTTTTTTTTCACATTTTTCGGGTTTAACATGCAAAAGCCGGATCCGGTTTGACGGAACACACGGCGCCATATCCGGCGTTAATGCAAGTCAATGGGAAAAAGGCCGGATCCGGCGTTCAGTCAAAGTGTTCCGGATTTTTTGCCAGAGGTAAAAATGCAACAGGCTACGGTTTTCTGAAAAGCCTGATCAGTCAAAAAGACTGAACTGAAGACATCCTGATGCATCCTGAACGGATTACTCTCCATTTAGAATGCATGGGGATAAAACTGATCAGTTCTTTTCCGGATTTGAGCCCCTAGGACGGAACTCAGCGCCAGAAAAAAAAAAACGCTAGTGTGAAAGTAGCCTTACTTTGTTTAAAATATGATGAGCATTCTCTAAAATGCCTGGGATCCATATGTATTTATGTTACATATATGTTTGCATGTGTGTGTATATATGTATGTACAGTATGTTGGTGTGTGCATGCACATACCACATGAGTGTATATGTATCTACAAATGCACACAAGTGGCTGTTTGTCTTTACAGTTGCATATGGTTGCACATTTACATGTATGTATATGTGTGTCGGACTACCACCGATCAGATGATGATGATCTTTCTAAGAACTGCAGAACCCCTTAATTTTTTTTTACATGGCATTGATGTGTTTAATGTCACATTTTTTTTTTTTTTTTTAAAGCAATGACATCATCTAGTAGCTCAACACCCCACTGCAGATTGTGGTATGTTTTAATATGTTTTCTGCATTCGTTATGAAAAAGTATTAGTTTGGAATGTTAATGTTGCAGTATATTTTACCTAATTAAAACAGGAAGAGAACACTTCTTCCCTAGAAGGGTCAAGGGATCCAAACTGGTCCCCAAGGAATGCCCCACAAATGTCAGACTCAGTAAATTGTCTTAATTTTTTGGGGCAAATGCTATAATTCTGGCTTACCCAGTGGGACTATTTGGTACACAATTGTAACATATTCTCTCCATTGTCAGGATGGTTCCTTCCAGGCAGGAGCTGGAGAGGGAATGGGACAAGGCAAGCCTGCTCCGGAAACAGATTTGGTAAGTGTTTGGTGTTGTTAATATAAACTTATGTACATTATATTTATTAAACTTGTTCCTACATCAACTGTTTTTAGTGGCAACAAATTTTTATGATCTAATACACACATTCGATTGTGTATTACCTATCACTGTGTTTACCCTTCTTTGATGTCAGCTCTAGCAATCAGGACAATGTGTGCAAAAGTACCAATGATTCTTTATTTATGTAGCCATGACCATAGACCATGTTAGCCCATGTTATTGATCCATGATGGTAGTCCTGGAGTTACAAAAATTGAAAATGTACCTATCTTTGCTACTGACACTAGAATAATTATTAAAAAGACACACATGTGCAACAGGTCACAATGGCCATGTAAAATGAGAGACTTCTATATTTTGTCGACCAGTTTGTGTTCCACTTACCACATGATTATTTATACAGTTAGTTCCCTGTATTGTAAATGATACAAAATGCTGTGTATAGACTACCCGATTTTTAAGTTAAACTTGGTGAAAGTTGTTTAAATTGTTAGTTTTTTTAGGACACCACCCAAACAATTGGTCCAGAAAATAGAGATAGAGCACCAAGAGGGCGTGGGGGAAGGTGTAGAGGAAGAGGACGTGGTGGCCATGGCCGTAGAGGTCGACAGACTGTAAGTGTCATTCTATAGTGGATTTTCATTGTATAGTCCAAATGTTTATATACCCACAAGGGCAATTATGATAAAAATGTCTATGGAATTTTTGGGACCATAATACGCCGTTTTTTTTCTACCGAAAGTGTGGGGAAAATGGCATTGCTTCTTTCATTGGCCTAAAAATAAAAAGTGCACATCCATCCTTCGATTTTGGTCAACCAGTATTGACCCTTTAAGTTCTATGGGCCCCAAAAAAATTGCACACAACACACCGGTTGTTGTGCACATCTGTTTTAACCCCTTTAAGGACCAATTACGTATCTGTACGTCAGGGGTCCGATCCCTAAACATGGAGCCCACTCACAAGTGACGTGGGTGTAAGGTACCTGTAAAAGGTAGTATCCGAAGTGGAAATAGTGTGCTTGAGATCCAGGGAAAGCGTCGTCAGGCGAATAGTTCAGAATCAAAATCCAGAGAAAGGTCATTCACGATCTGGCGGCAAGGTACAAAATCAGCAGGCAGTAGAATAGTCGGGATATCAGGCAGGAGTTCAATACAAGGAAGATCACTGAAGTCAAAATACCCAGGGAAGAAATCCAAATAAACGGGCACTGAGTGATGACCTCACTTCCTATTTAAAGGCTGTCCAGATTGAGAATTGTCCACAGCTGGCAGCAGGTGGAGCTAGAGAGTAGTGTTGAGCGCGAATATTCGAATATCGAATTTTTTTCGCGAATATCGGCACTTCGCTAATTCGCGAATATTTCGAATATAGTGATATAAATTCGATATTTCGAATATTCGTTTTTTTTTTTTTTTTATTTTTTTTTATTGTTATATTTTTTTCTTTCCCACTTCCCTAAAGTTGTTCTTACCTGTCCTTTGGATTCCTGGCTTCCTGGCTGCTCCAGTCAGTGCCCGTTGCCGCTTCTGCCGACTTCCATGCTCATGGAGCGTCCCCATCACCATGGGAACATCTCCATATACTAGAATGTACTGTCGGATTTGAGAATTACGTTGAAATCGCAATTCGATTTTTTCAAGTTATAAAATTCGAATTTCGATTTTAACTTAGCACTGCTATATGCCATATTAGTTAGCCTAATATGGCATATAGCAGTGCTAAGTTAAAATCGAAATTCGAATTTTATAACTTGAAAAAATCGAATTGCGATTTCAACGTAATTCTCAAATCCGACAGTACATTCTAGTATATGGAGTCGTTCCCATGGTGATGGGGACGCTCCATAAGCATGGAATATGGCTTCAATGGCTTGGTAGAATTAGCGAATTGACGAATATATTCGTTATATTCCACAAAACGAATATAACGAATGTATTCGTCATATTCCACAAAACGAATATAACGAATGTATTCGTCATATTCCACAAAACGAAGATAACGAAGTATTCTGCATCTTCATTTTAGCTACCTATTCATCAATTTCGCTAATTCTAGCAATGATATAGGAAAGTTGACTATAGAGACAGCTAAGTATAATTCGCTATGCGATTATATGACTGCTTTTTTTTATAAATAGTATAATTATAATAATTATCAGGTATTATAATTATTCTATTTATTTAAAAAAAAAGCAGTAATATAATCGCATAGCGAATTATACTTAGCTGTCTCTATAGTCAACTTTCCTATATCATTGCTAGAATTAGCGAAATTGATGAATAGGTAGCTAAAATGAAGATGCAGAATACTTCGTTATCTTCGTTTTGTGGAATATGACGAATACTTCGTTATCTTCGTTTTGTGGAATATGACGAATATATTCGTTTTGTGGAATATAACGAATATATTCGTCAATTCGCTAATTCTACCAAGCCATTGAAGCCAACCATATAGTAAACCAGGTCCAAGTTGGAATCGCAATTCGATTATGTCAAGTTATAATAATCGAATTTCGATTTTAGCTTAGCACTGTTATATGCCATATTAGGCTAACTAATATGGCATATAGCAGTGCTAAGTTAAAATCGAAATTCGATTATTATAACTTGAAAAAATCGAATTGCGATTTCAACGTAATTCTCAAATCCGACAGTACATTCTAGTATATGGAGATGTTCCCATGGTGATGGGGACGCTCCATGAGCATGGAAGTCGGCAGAAGCGGCAACGGGCACTGACTGGACAGCTAAGTTTAATTCGCTATGCGATTATATTACTGCTTTTTTTTTAAATAAATAGAATAATTATAATACCTGATAATTATTATAATTATACTATTTATAAAAAAAAGCAGTCATATAATCGCATAGCGAATTATACTTAGCTGTCTCTATAGTTAACTTTCCTATATCATTGCTAGAATTAGCGAAATTGATGAATATGTAGCTAAAATGAAGATGCAGAATACTTCGTTATCTTCGTTTTGTGATATATGACGAATACATTAGTTATATTCGTTTTGTGGAATATGACGAATACATTCGTTATATTCGTTTTGTGGAATATAACGAAAATATTCGTCAATTCGCTAATTCTACCAAGCCATTGAAGCCATATTCCATGCTTATGGAGCGTCCCCATCACCATGGGAACGACTCCATATACTAGAATGTACTGTCGGATTTGAGAATTACGTTGAAATCGCAATTCGATTTTTTCAAGTTATAAAATTCGAATTTCGATTTTAACTTAGCACTGCTATATGCCATATTAGGCTAACTAATATGGCATATAGCAGTGCTAAGTTAAAATCGAAATTCGAATTTTATAACTTGAAAAAATCGAATTGCAATTTCAATAGGAGAGTAGCCTTTAAGTTAAAATCGAAATTCGATTATTTAAATCGCATATTAATCGCGATAACAAGAATAATGACGAATATTCGATTTCGACGAATATAAAACGAATATTCTATCGAATATTCGCGAATTTCGTCGAAATCGAATATGGCACCTGCCGCTCATCACTACTAGAGAGTATGATGTAGTGTTGAACACAGTAAGGACATTCCCAAAGTCTAGATCTCTTCTGTAGCACAACAGGTAAGGCTATGGTTTAAGAGACCAGGAAGATCCCCGGTTCGAATACAACCCGGGTCATGACAGTGGGCGCCTTAGCCGTGGGATTTCTGCTATTTTAGATAGCAGAAACCCATGGCGCATGTATGCGATCAGCCATAAGGCTGATCGCATACATCTTAACCTTCAGATGCCGTGGTCAAATGTGACCACAGCATCTGTGCAGACTGGAACAGGAAGTCGTGCGCTTCCGGTCTGGTAACAGCTTTACCTGGCTGAGATCGGGGAATCACTGAATACTATGGGCAATCGAATGATTTCCAGTTATTGTCCCAAATACCCAAATACAAATATAATTTCCTTAAAATAAAAATATTTATAAACCAATAAATAAAAAATATCATGGGAATTACCACGTGCAAAAATGCCCATACTATTAAAATACGGCAAATGGCGTAGTGGGAAAAAAATTAAAAACAGCCAATTTGTCATTTTTTGTCACTTCAGCTACCCAATAAATTTTTTATAAAAAAATGATCAAAAAGTAGCACACACTTAAAATTGGTATCACCAAAAAGAACAGATTGTCCCTCAAAAAATGAGCCCCCACACAGCCCCATACACATAGCTACAAAAAAGTTATAGGGGTCAGAATATGGTTATGAAAAAAAAATGTCCTCAAAGGTTTTCATATTTTTTTTGTGTGGTATCGTTGGAACTGTACTGAACTCGAGAATCAGAATTGTGTTTTCTTCCAATTCTACCCCATTTGGAATTTTTTTCCCGATCCCTACTACATGGTAAATGGCAAATGGTCCCATTAGAAAGTACAACTTGTCCCGCAAAAAATAAGCCCTCATAAGGTTATGTGAATGGAAAAATAAAAAAGTTAGGACTTTCGGAAGGCAGGGAGTGAAAAAACTAAACGCAAAAATGGAAAATCCCAGGATCCTTAAGGGGTTAATGGGTCTGTGGTTCAAAGGTAAAGATCGAGCATGTCATATTGTTCTAAAAACTTTGTAGAAACATCTTTATCTTTTTAATATCTTTGCTGCCATGTGTGGTGTGATCTTAGCAAAATGCAACTGGCTGCTTTTAATTATTTCCCTAAAGAACAAGCACTCCAGGCCGCTCAATGAGATATAATTATCATGTGTTTAGCATATTTGACAAATTACTACAAATGTTAGAGACCTGTCTCCCTAGAATGTTCCATAGCAATACTACACCCAAATTTTTTTTATATACTTAAAATATAGTGCTGTCGTCTCCACCCCACAATTTGCTGATTAACTCGTCTATGGAATAGTCACATACTGGCAAATCAATGTGCTGGTTCTGTATTGATACTGTCTGGAATTAGTGATTAATTATAATTTTATTTTACAGGGTTCCTACACAAGGTCGGGTGAGGAGGTTGAGGAGGATGTGATGCTTCACTACATCAAGGGTGAACTCCTCATCCAACTTGTCCAAGAAAGACCACCTCCGTGGGACCAGTCTGATCGGCTCCATGCTGATCACATGGCCACCCATCGCCTCTGGGAAAAGGTGTTCGTTGCCATCATGCCTGATTGGGGGACTCTATCGAGTCAGTCACAATCTGTTTGTGGTGAATGATGTGATATTTCTCCACATATTTTGATCCATTTACAATGATTGGCCAACATTTTCCAGGTCACATTAAATAGTTGAGTGTGCTGCAAAATATGTATGTGTTTATCACAACAACTCATGACAAACATTATTATTCACAATGCCTATTTGTATTGGTAGCATCTCAGTGTATGTGCGAAATAGCTAGACTATATAGTATATAGTATAGCTATATTAACTAATTAGCCAATGCCTGAATGTTTGTAAAGTCCCGTGTAAATAATTCAAAGATTTAGTACAATGTGTCATCTGGTTTAGGAAATTAAACAGACCATTGTAAATAACTGAACCTTGCCACATGTTAAAATCAATAAGGTCATAGCCATATATGCAGAATTAGTTGTACACAATAGTATAATTGTTTTTAAAGCTAGAAAAATGCTGTCCCGTGCCCCAAACGCCTCTTGCTTCTATGTTGAGGAGCAATTGCTATGCCCATTGCTGTGACACATATTGGTTTTGTTTCCAGAAGCATATAATCTTTCACTGCCTGAGTGTTCAGTATTTAAACATGGATGTTTTGTGGTGGTGTAAAATAAACAGGACAGGATGACAACACATTTTACACATTCAGCATGTAATGTGTGTCTATTTTCCTAAATAAAAGATTGGTGATATAGTTTGACCTCAAACACTCATAGTCCATGAGCTTCTCCATGTGTTGTCCATGTAGATGACCATAATTATTAGTTTTCAATGATTGTAACTATTAGAAAACTTTGGCCACAATCCGATTATGGCTACTAAGTATTAAATTCAATTTAATGTAATAATTTGGATGTAAACATGTCTAACACAGTCCCAATCGAAAGACTCATAATGTTTGTTCTGTTTTGATTTGGTCATATGCTGCCATTTAATAAGGATGTTTGTATGTATTTGTCCTGATTTTCACTTATATTCGACTTTCCCAGGTATATTCTTGTGTGTTTGTGGTAATTATTAATCCAAGGTCATAGTTGCCCTTATTTTGGGTCATGTACAACATGTTTAAACATAAAAAAAAATGTGTTTAATAGTGTGATGTGTGTTTTGTCTAACATTAGTGCATTATCTATTCTTTATCTTAACATCTCTAAAAAATGATGCTTCTTAATGATGTTTATGTAATGCTATGTTCCTTCATGTTTTCATAGGAGATTTCATCAGAAATCAGAAACCGATTTATGCGGGACCTCACTAAGTCATGTTTGGCCCCCAGTGGATCCGGAGCAGGGACCTCTTGTCCCTATCGCTATGAGAGGGCTCTCCAGTTCCTCCGGCGCTCTGCTGAGCTAAGAAGGTAGGTTCCAATAACTTCAATTTTTTGTAGACAAAACATAAAGAATGTTAATCTCAATTACAAGAGAAGCCAACAATTGTAGTTTAATGTTTTAAGAAATGTCTGCCTTGCCATTTTAAAAACACTCTATTCCCCATCCTTGTGTCCCCAAAATCAAATATATACGTCCAAATAAAAAATCTGACCAATACCCAATTAGCTATGTGATCTTAAATCTTATTATTATTATGACCTCAGCTTTTCCTGACTATTCACTGCTTGCTCCATTTGTACTTTGTTGCTCTCCTGGTATTGACTCGGTCCGTTCACGTTCCGTTGTTTGTCTGTCCTCCCTGCACTTATTCCAAGCTAGGGATTGTTGTTGTCCCCTGTCATTAGGACTTGCATGGCCAGGGGTGAGAGTGGAGCACAGTGGTCACCCCCCCCCCCCCCCCCCGTGTGTGTGTGTGTGTACGCGACCGTTACACTTATTATACATTATTTGGAACATAAAGACACATTGGCCAATGTGTTTTCCCTGCAAACTATAACATAAATGTTAGCATAATTTGAAAAACTATCCCGTGACACATTTACTTCTGTTGTAGCCCGTAGTCCAGTGTGTTGAGTTTCCTGGCCAGTTGACATTTCTGTTTCAACATCTGTTGTTAAAGGCTCCTTGGTTAATAAAAAGTTGTGCAAAATGAAACATGCCTTTACTACTTTATCTACATTGTCTGGCAGAAGCTGGATTGGCCGCATAAAGATGCGCCATTTGGAACACAATAATCCAAAGGCACACTCAGCCATACGGCTGGCTGGGGTCAGACGATAATTATACCATCTTTTTTCTGCACATAAATTTTGCTGACCATATGGCTTAAGCAAATTTGAGCACATTTGATGTGCTTCATCTGCACTATTACAAAAGGAAGCATAGGCTCTGTAGTGCCATCCAGTGGTTGAGGTGCAGGGAAGGAAAAAGTATTGCCATACACACGGCAGCCCATGGCTGAAGATTTAAAGACTTTGGAGTCATTGGTCCGGCCATATGCCCCAATATCTACAGCAATGAATCGATAATTAGAAGCTGCCAATGCCATCAAAATAACAGATAAATAACGTTTATAATTAAATAAGGAGGCACTAAGAAGAGGTTTCTGGATACGGATGTGCTTTCCATCCAGGGCACCCAAACAGTTAGGAAACTGGGTCACCTCCCAGTATTTGGCAGCTATCTGCTTCCAGTGTTCGGTAGTGGGGTGTGGAATCTCTTCTTGATGCAAGCAATCCCAAATAACCTTACAACAATGTATAAAATCATTGCCTTTCCCAGCTGAAATAGATAATGTAGACTCATATAGCTCTCTCCAGTGGCAAGAAAGCTGTTAACAAAGTAGAGTGACAATTTAGTCAACAAAATATGGAGAAGAAATAGGCAATATATATAGGTGCAAAAACTTTTGCACTTACACATATAGTAAACTATATAATAAAATAAAACAGTATGTGACTAAATCTATATCGTATTACATATCTTAATATGTCGCAATCATTTCACGACAAGGGAGGATTCACATAGTCGTTGGGTGGGGCTAGTATGTAATGTTGGCCCAATAGTTGATGTACGCCTCAATGATTCTAGCCTTGCCAACACAGTAATGACTACTCCCAAAATATTATCAGACACGAAAATATGCCTTTTATATGTACACACTTTATTAAACATGGAAATATTGCATTTTTCTGCTATCAGAAAGGCACACACTTTAATACTCACTAACACATTTTGAAATGAAGTTAAACATTTACCTTAAGGTCACCATGAGTCGTTCTGCTGGAGACACACTTTGCCAAAATCTTGTAGTTTGACGCCGAAGAGAAGCCTCCAATTTGGCTAGCAAATCATCAAATGACTCAGGAGACATACGGAAATAATCCTTAAACTTGACGCTGGATGATGGCAAAGCTCCGGGTACAGAACTACAAAAGCACCACGAGTCGTACGCGCCAAATTAATGGGATGTACCCAATAGTGCCTGGAAGCACTACGTCTCCTCCTCCATTGGCCATGCAATTTCCCATACTCCAAGTCGAATAATAGATTAGCTGGTAACATGGCTTTAAACCGCAGCCAACAAACCATACACCACACAGCTCACAACACATTGAAAACTAGAGGATAATATATATTTGATCCAGCCACAAAAATCCACACCAAGCAGATAAATAAAATTAACAAAAACTGATCCGTTATAGTATTAAAAAAACTGATCCAAACGGAAACAAGTGTCCGTTATTATATGCATATTTTGAAACAGATCCGTTATATAAATAAAACAAATGGCTTCTGTTGGTATCTGTTTTACAATGGATCTGTTTTTAATAAAGCGGATCCGTTCCAAAACGGATAACAAAACGCAGATGTGAACCCACCTTTATTGTTAGCAGCAATATTCTGTCTTTTCACTTTTAGTACTATGCAGTGAGAGAATAATGTTTTATGATACATTTATGATAAAGCAAAAGAGCATTTTGCAAATGCAGGCTGACAAGTGATTTTTAGCTTATATGCTTTTGTTTTGTATAGCAATCAGTTCAAAGCTTTGTAATATGGTATGGTTAAAATGCAGACCATTAATGGTGCTATAACCTAGTATAATGCTATTTTCAAATTACAGATGTAGCAGGATTAGCACGTACTTTTCTAATTAAATAAAATACTCAGATGAGTATAGATATTTTTTTAAAGGCTAGTTTGACCCATATCATGTATTGCATAATGCCTATTGTCATTTCATTGTGCTTTGTTAAACAAAAGGAAAAATCATCCTGAGTTGTTGCTTGGTAACAAACACATCTTTCAGATTCTTGGTGAAATGAATTACACAAAAAAATGTAGTTCTGCGCAGAGCTAAAGATGAATGATTAAAAAAAGACAATGACAATCCAAAACAAATAATTATTCATGGTGTTTATCATCATCACAGTATGACAACTGAAGAACAAACTACAGAACGGGGTGGTAAATAAGGGAAACATCTCGTGGAATTTCAGTAAGCTAGAGGCAAGTATAATATTATGTTTACAGGTTCTCTAATTTAATATTTAAATGTGTTTTATATGCCCAGAGGAACTGCATCATTTATCCCTATATACAGTACTGACAAAAGTTTTAGGCAGATGTCAAAAGAATGCTTTAAAAATATTAGTGTTAATAGTTTATTTTTATCAGTTAACAAAATGTAAAGAGAGCGTCACAACTAGGGAGCAGGAGAGCAGTATATTTCTGTCTGATTTAAGCACAGTTCTGTGGATGTAGGCTTGCTCAAATCCTTCTGTCTATTCGTGTAATACCAGATAGACTTGATTTTGAAATTAGGACTCAGTGGGGGCCATATCATCACTTTAGGTTCCTTATGATGAAGATGATTCCTAGTGACATTGGCTGTATGTTTGGGATCATTGTCCTGCTTCAGAATAACAGTTAACAACTGGCTAAGTGATAGGAAACAGGGATTAATTATCAATGGTACAGGCTTAGTTTGGGTCACAGTCACAAGTGGGGTGCAACAGGAGTCAGTAGAGTTCTTTTCTTTTTTAATATATCTTAATGAACTTGTAGATGGCTTACAGAGAAGAATCATGGATGTTACTTAGTTCTGAAAAGTTACTGAGATGTAGATAATATAATAATATACTACAAAAATAGTTGGGGAAGCTGGAGACTTGACAGGGAAATTTCAAATGAAGTTCAATGTGGATAAATGTAAGTTCATGGACTTGGGCTGAGGAAACATAATGTACAGTTATGTGTTACATATTAAAACACTGGTACAAAAGTTACACAAATAAGACTGCTTCATGTTCACCTAGTCACCAACTTTGTTTGGACAGTGGTCATGCAACTGCCTTGCATCTTAATCTGGGCTTGGTTATTGCCTAGCTTTGCCTGGTAGATTAGAATATAGTATTTGGTGTATTCTGGGATCTGTAGTTTCACTGGCTTTCTTGCTGTATGTGGGATTTGTTTGTTGCTGTGCTGTTGATGCTGATTTGCTGACTTGAATTCATATGGACCAGAAGCATGATGTGCCGTCTACATGACATGTTCAGGAAAGGCATGTCACCACTGAGACTCAGAGAAGCACAGGGATAGGAGGCACAGTGCTAGAACTTGGGGCTTCAGCAAGGAAAGCAGTGCTGTTGTTTTTAAGCAGTGCTGTTTCTTTTTTTGTTTTTGTTTTTTCAATCTATGCTTAAAATTGTTAGCTATCAAAATAGCCCCTTAAAGAGGAATTTTGAAGAAAAAAAAAGTGGGAGATAAGAGTGGGAGTTAAAATAGCTGAAAACCATGGTGGTTCTAGTAAATAATGGGTATAGGTAAGATAAATACTATAGAACAGTTGGTTCACAGAAATAATTTGGATAGACAAGATTTTTTATTGTATCAACCAGGGTCAAATAAGAGAAATGGAAGCACGAGTCACAGACCAAAAATGAAATAGATGAAGTTAATGAGAAATCAGTTATGATTCAAAATAGAGCAAATCATTCCTGTGTCAGGCTCAAAGGCCCCTTCCTATCTCCTGTAAGGTGCACGCATGTGTGCTTGCCAGTTCTTAAAGGACCAGTACTCACTTGATCCAATCTCTGCCATTCACCAGCCAATGTAGTATTTGTACAATTAGACTGCACTCCAATTGGTTGGTAAGATAATTAGTGATCAATACAATATGGCAACGTTTCGGGCTAAATTATAGCCCTTCATCAGGCTGGTGTACAGAATAGGAGTGGCACCTAGATACGGAGTCTACATGATATGGAGTTGTATGTCTTACCCTGGTTGTGCCACGAGCGGGGAACGCCAACGCTGGAGCAGTAGATGGCGATCACCATCTTAAATAGTGCGAGAGTGGAGGCAATTGGCCTACATGGCCAATCCGGGGCGGGTACAGGAGAAGATGCGCAGGCGCAATGCACAAGAGGACGGCGTTAGGTAAATAGCTTTAGTTCAAAAGCGCGTAGGCGCCGTAGACCAGAAGGATCCAGGGGCCATCTTGGTTGAGGGCAAAGGTGCCAGAGCTATAACTGCGCTTAATAGCCAAATGGGGAACACAGGAACAACGTGCAAATGTTTTAATTAATCAGAACCACAAGGAAAGACCCCCGAAGAGAGAGACACGAAGAGGGTATTATGATAGACTAAAGGGGATAATGCAGAAAAGCCTGGCCACATGTAAATGTAGGGAAAAGTCCCCCCTTATCCTAAGATGACCATCTAGTAACCCTCAAGTGATAGCACACTAAGATGGCCCTGGGTGTTATTACAATCTGGTAATGGAAAATTGGTACCACTTCAGATGGAAGACTAGAAAAATTGGACCAAGGGACGTGCTTCACGAGTGTCTCAACTTGCTTTTGAACAACTCTGGCCCTATGGAAAGAAGGAAAATAAAACATTTGAAAATATATAGCAGAAAGTGATTCAAAATTTAACTAAATATTAGAACAAGAGCATAAGAATGTAATTAATCCTAACAATATTCTCTGTTGAGACCAGCCGGTTGTAAAGTGTTCAAGCGGTGGATCCAAACCATCTCTCTCTCCTGTAGCAGCAATTCACGGTCGCCCCCACGTCTTAAGGGGGGGACCCAGTCAATAACTTGAAATCGCAATGTGCGTAATGAAATGTTCTACTAAAGGGGCATCCATTTCTTTAGTGCGTATGTTAGATTTATGTTGGCAAATTAGTTCTTTGATTTTTTGGGATAGTTTTGCCAACATACCCCAGATTGCATGGGCATTTAATGAGATATATGAAATAACTAGTGTTGAGCGCGAATATTCGAAAAACTAATTTTTATCGCGAATATCGCCACTTCGAGAATTTGAGAATATTTAGAATATAGTGCTATATATTCTTTATATTGAATATTTGGCATTTTTTTCCATCTGAACACATGATTTCTCTCTGGTACTTGCTTGTGGGCCAATGAGAAGGAAGCAATGTCAAGTTCACAACAATACTTAGTGCACCATGTGAATATTTGAATATTGCCCCTGCCGCTCATCAATAGACATAACTTGTGAGGCAAGAGAAATGTCCCTGAATGGTAAATGTTTGCCCGTAGAGGGGTGGGAGAAGGTAGGACCCTTTGTGACATTTCCACATTGAGCACATGCAAAACAAGGGTATGTGCCCTTGTTAGGGGTGCCCGTGATAGTGGTCTGTATATTGCTCACTTTGTTAGAGCCTAGGTCTGATCTGACCAGTATGTGTCTGATGTTCCTTGCCCTTTTGTAGGACATAAACGGTCTCTTAGCATATATATTAGGAAAATTCCTTGTCAAGATATGCCAGTGTTTAATAATTTTCTTAATATCATTGCTAGAGTGAGAGAATGTAGTTACACATGGTATTTGTTTGTTCTGAGAATCAGAAGTAGGCGGCCTGGGAGACAACAGATTGGTTCTAGACAGGTCCCTTACTTTGTGTAAATGATTCTGAAGTATAGTATGTGCCTAGGGAAACCTCTTTTGAGGAATTTTTGCGACATTTTGGAAAATCTGGGGTCAATGGTATTCAAGTCGGACACAATACTTTTAACCCTAATTAATTGTGACCGAGGGAGGCAAAGAATCAAACCTGGTGAGTGATAGCTGTTGATTCTGAGTAAACTATTTCTATCTGTTGGTTTCATGTACAAATCAGTCCCAAGAGTACCATCTATTACCTGAAGATGGACATTTAGGAAAAGAATCTCTGTTTTGCTGAAGTCGAAAGAGAGAGAGATGAGTCCACACTTGTATTAATGGTCTTGTGAAAGTTAATTAAGTCTTCTTGTGATCCCTGCCAAACACAGAACACATCATCAATGTATCTGACCCAACACAGGACATGCTTTTTAAACAAATGATCTGTTTATACCACCTTTTCTTTAAAGTGGTTCATGTAAAGGACAGCAAACATAGGCACAATGTTACAAACCATTGCTGTCCCTGATGCCTGTAAGTAAAATTGATCCTCAAAGAGAAAATAATTGTGTTTGAGCACAAAATATAATAAAGACAGAATAAGGTGTTGTTCACTGGATGAGAACTCATCTTGTTGGTGTAGGGATTCTTTGACACATTCAATACCGTCTAATGTAGGGATATAAACTGGTCACATCCATCATGACCAGGAAAAAATTGTTCCAGTCAGGATGGATGTTCTGAATTTTATTTAAAAAATCTGTGGTATCCTGAATAAAGGATTTAACTTTCAGAGCATAAGGCAGTCTAACATCTTGGTAGCTGGTTGGAATATGGAGTCAGTCACAACACGAGACTACAGGTCTCCCTGGGGGGTGTTCACATTTTTTGTGAACTTTGGGTAATGTATATATTACTGGGGTGCGTGGGTGTTTCGGGGTGAGGCAATCAGCTACTTTCTTATTGATTACACCATCATTAAGAGCTTTATCAATAATCATGACAAGTCCCTTGAAAATTCCCTGGTAGGGTCACAGTCTATGGGTAAATAGGTATTGCAATCCGTCAACTGGCATAGGATCTCCTACCTGTAGTTAGTTCTGTTCATTACTACAATACCCAAGCCCTTATCTGCTGGTATTATGACTATGTCGCTATTATTACTTAAGTTCGTGAGAGCATATGATTGTCCTTTAGACATGTTGTGTCTTACCTTCATAGTGAATGCCTTCTTTTCTAAGGTCTTAAGGTCTCTTTGTACCGGAGGGATGTAAGACTCCACAACGTCATATTTTTTTTGAGGTATAACGTTGCTTGGTGGTTTGCAGCTTTTGAGACGATCCTGGAAGGGAGAGGGAATATTTTTATTCCCGGTGGTCCAGGTAGGTCTTTCAATTTCAATATTTCCTCGTAGTCTGATTGATTTGAAGAATCTAGACATTTCTTTATCTAGAAGATAAGGGTTGGTGAAATTGGTTGGTATGAATCCTAAACCCAGGTTCAATGCCGACATTTCGTCATTCGTCAGGGATTTATTAGATAGATTAATTACAAGGTTGTCGGTGTCATCTTGGTTATCGTTGCTATTCATGGCTGATTTCTGTTGATGGATCTGGTCCTGATGGGGTCTCTCGATTGTTGATAGATTTTATTGATGGACGAACATCGGCCGGGAAGAACTAAATCAAATATTCACGAACCGCACGTTCGCGACGGGCCCCATTCACTGAAAAACGTTCAGGTCATATTTGCAGCCACCAAATACTTACTAGAAGTGCACAGATCATGCCACAACATGGACAGTGACATACCAGAGGGGAACCAATGGCAAAAATTCCCACAAAAAAATATATATTTTAATCAGGGGCCATTTTTATGGGTCTTAAAGGGAAACTCTCAAAAATGTGCCCTGCTGGAGTCTGCCTAGATTTTTTTTATTTTAGACATGGGAGTACAGGCCCCAAACATTAGGCATTCAAGGGACAGAAAACATGAAGTAATTATGTGGCTAGAGGTATATTAGACGGTCATTGGATATCAATATATTTTTTTTTTTATATTGAAATTTTTTATTGTTTTCAATTTTTTCAGCGCATAGACATTTCCAATAAGTATAAGCATAGTACACAACAATCCATGTGACATAAACAGAAGCGACAGTCGCATATTACAAGATGTCACAGATACATATAACATAAGGGCGGTTAAGCCCAACAAGACAGGCATTGGCAAAAGAATGAGAGGGTCAATGAAACCATATTCAAATGACAGACTAAGTCCAATCTCATGGGAACCCAAGTCAGGGGTCCATGAAGAGAGCGAATAATTAGAGGGGGGGGGGGAGGAAATATTGGTATGAATAAATAAATAGATCTCAGTCCCAAGAGGGACAGGGGAGACATGGTAGCAAGAGGTTATCGTTAAGCCCAGCGCCTAAGGAAAGTGTCTATATTGTTTCCACGGTAACCACGTTTTGATAAAAGAAGGTCTGGAGTGCGACTCCCAGTGGGAAATCTCCTCTAGTCTGTAAATCTGGTCAACCTTGTTGGACCAGTGTTCAATGCTAGGGACATCAGAGGATAACCAGAGGGTTGGTAAAAGTAACCTGGCTGCTGCTAACAGAAGTGTAAAAAGAGTTCTTTTAGATGGGCCCAGGCCCTCTAATCCAAGTGACAATAGGACCAACTCGGGAGAACAGGTGAGAGATGACTGACAAATCTGGTTACCTAGCTGGGTTATAGTGTGCCACCAAGGGTTAATCAGGGCACATGCCCACCATACGTGTATGAAAGTACCCTTAGCTTCATGACATCTCCAACAAAGATCACTGGCTGTCTTATTATATCTATAGGTTTTGTCTGGGGTCCTATACCATTGCATAAGGATCTTGTAGCTGTTTTCTTGGATGCGTATGCATCTAGATAGCTTGTGTGGGAGAATTAACATTTTAGAGATTTCCTGAGGTGTTAGGGATCTCTGGAGGTCCTTCTCCCATTTGCCCACTATTGCAGGTTTAATGGAGGAGGCAGGGGACTTCAATTGTTTATAAATCTTAGAGATAGCTTTAGGTGGGTATCTCATACAGTTCAGCATTCCAACAAACCAATTTGAATCTGCGGGTGGGGGAGGGCTTTTCATTCTGCTAAGTAGCTCTGTCTTAAGGAAATGTAGCAGGGTGGGGTTATGGATTTGCATACCCAGAGTTTCGCATATCTCAGGGTCAGGGAGAATGCAACCGTCTGGGGTTAAGAACTGGGCGATGGGGATCTCTGATGTTCTAATACATAGTGGGCAGCTTTCTCTCAGAACTTTGGGGGCCAGATTGATTATGTCTTTAACATGCAAAAGTGAAGCAAAAGGCGACGGGGCCCCAAAACTGGTCGAGAAACCCCTCCAGACCCTTAGGGTATTGCGTATAAGAGGATTAGATATTGTGCTTAGGGTCGGGGGTGGCCCGTCAGCCAGCAAGAGGGCCCTAGGAGAGAACGGGAGGAGGGCAGTCTCCAATAAGAGCCAAGATTTGTGGGGGGGTTCTCTAATCCAATCAATAGCCCTGGAGAGCTGGATGGCAAGCATATATGAATTAGGGTCAGGGAGGCCAATACCACCTCTACTCCTAGGCTTGGTCAAGGTATCAAAGGAGATACGAGGGCTTTTAGCTTGCCAGATGAACTTACGAATGTGTTTGTTTAAGGAAGCAAAGTACGACCTGGGAATATCAATAGGGAGAACCTGCATCATATACGTAAGCTTTGGCATGATCAGCGACATAAAAATATTCTTCCTTCCGAACCAGGAGAGGTAGGGGGAGTCTAGGGAGTCCATCTGGGCTGTCATAGAGGCCAGAAGGGGTTTGTAGTTCAGTTGAAACAGATCGGGCAAGTGGGGGGACAATTTGATCCCCAAGTAGGTTAATTGTTGGGTCTGCCAATTGAAAGGTGAGTTAATTTGGAGGGAGGCGATAGTGGCGGGGGAGAGACCGATATGCAAAACCTGGGATTTAGAGGGGTTGACTTTGAAATTGGAAAGGGAGCCAAAATGGTTGAGTGTTGAGAGAATCTTGGGCATGGATCTCTGCGGGTTAGTGGTAACAATCAGAAGGTCATCGGCAAAGGCCGCTAGTTTAAACTCATGGCTCCCCACCTTCAAACCTCTGATTTCACTATCCTGTCTAAGGGCTTGGAGAAGGGATTCCATAACTAGGACAAAAATGAGTGGGGAAAGGGGGCATCCCTGCCTCGTTCCATTTCTAATGGGAAAGAGGGAGGAAAGAAGACCATTTACTGACACGGACGCCGAGGAGCAGGAGTACATAGAGAAAATAGAGTTGATATACTGCTCTGGGATTTTAAATTTAGCCAGGGCTAACTTAATATAGGTCCAGTCCACTCTGTCAAATGCCTTCTCGGCGTCCGTGCCCAGCAAAACCAGTGGAGAAGATTTATGAGAAGCGTAAAACAGGACGTCTAGGATTTTAGTGGTATTGTCCTTACCCTCCCTACCTCTAACAAAACCAACTTGATCAGGGTTAATTAATTCGGGGAGAAGACTTTGCAGCCTAGTGGCTAGCATTTTGGCTAAAAGCTTAAGGTCGACATTAAGTAAAGAGATAGGACGATAGTTGGGGCAGAGTGTGGGGTCTTTACCCTCTTTAGGGATTATTGTGATGACTGCTTTGGTCATGTCAGAAGAGAGTGGGTGGTTGGACAGTGATAAATTGCAAATTGGGAGCAGGTGGGGTAACAGGGTGTTTTGAAAGGCCGAATAGTAAGTTATGGGGAGACCGTCCGGGCCAGGGCATTTGCCTCTAGGGGTAGATTTAATTGCGGCAGTTAGTTCCGGAATAGTGAACGGTGTGGTCAGGGATTCTTGTTGCGCCAAATTTAAAGTGGGAAGGTTAAGAGTCTCTAGGAAAGAATTGATATTACTTTTTCTATCCAAGGAAGGATTAGGAAGGTCAGGGGCTATTGGATATCAATTTTAATGCAGGCCAGTTAAGTACAGGCTCCAAATATTATGCATTCACCGTACAGAAAACATCAAGTGATTATGTGGCTGCAGGTATATTAGACGGTCAATGGTGTTGAATTCCTCCCAGATCCATGCCTCATTCATTTTTAGAAATGTGAGGTAGTCCACACTGTCATGTGTGCTTATCAGTCACTATCCCCCCTGCTGCGCTGAACGTCCTTCAGACAGGACACTTGACAAAGGGGCAAACCAAGAGTTCCATGGAAAATTGGACCAGCTCTGACCAATGGTCAAGCCTGCACACCCAGTAGTCAAGGGGTTCCTCGCTTCTCAGAGCATTCACATCGGCCGTTAACCCGATGTAGTCAGACACCTATCGGTCTAGGCATTCCCTGAGGCTGGATCCGGAGGGCGGCTGTCGATGGGTTGCCTGCAAAAATGATCTCATATCCAAAGTCACCAACACATCTTCAAACCGCCTTCTTCTTGCATGTGCTGTAGGATTGGTACCCACAACTGTTTCTCTGTGGGTGGAAATTCCTCTGCCAGCACCTGCAACAGCAGAATGCAGCATCTCTCAAAGCAAGGCCTAGAAATTCAGCATTTTCACATCCCTCTGTGATGCTGGTAACATGTCCGCCATTTTGTGTTTGTACCGGGGGTCTAAGTACGTTGCCACCCAGTACAGGTCCTTTCCCTTTATGCTTATTATATGTCGGGCCATCTTCAAACACTAGAGGATGAAGGCCCCCATTTGCACTAAATTGGAAACAGTGTAGTGCCCTGGCTCCTGTTCATCGCCCAGGAGAATGTCTTCCTCGGTCCCCTAACCCCAGCCACGGACAAAACCACGGTTCCCAGAAAAATTTAAAGCATGCTCTTCTTGCTCCTTCTTCTCCTTCCCCCAGCCACCATCCTCCTCTGACTACTCTTTAGACTCCTGCTGACGTTTCAGATGGAGTAGTTCCCCTCAGAATTCATTCAGCATTGCGACTTCCTCATCTTCCTGCTCTTGCTCCTCGATGGCTTGATCAATGACACAATGCAATGCACGCTCCAGAAAGAAGGCGTAAGGTATGATGTCACTGATGTCACCCTGGATGCGACTGACCATTTTGGTGATCTCATCAAATGGCCGCATAAGTCTGAATGCATCTTGCATGAGCAGCCATTGGCGCGATAAAAAAAAAAAAAAGCTTCCCAGAACCTTTCCTGCCACAGAGTTCGTACAGGTAGTCGTTAATGGCACGTTTCTGCTGGAGCAGCCTATCAAACATATACAAGGTGGAGTTCCAGCTCGTCGGGCAGTCACAAATCATGCATCTTACTGGCAAGTGGTGTCGCTGCTTAACGTCAGCAAGGCGAGCCATAGCCGTGTAAGATCTAAAATTGGCAGAGATTTTCCTGTCCTGCCGCAAGACGTTCTGGACCCCAGAGTATTTGGCAACAAATTGCTGCATGACTAAATTTAGGACATGTGCCATGCATGGCACGTGTGTCATTTTGCCCTGTTTCAGTGTGCTCAGCAGATTGGCACCGTTGTTGCACACCACTTCACCAACTGTCAAATTGAGCGGGGTTAGCCACTGATCGGCCTGTGACCGCAAGGACCGGTCTGGCTCTTGGCTTCCAGGCACAACAGCCGCAGCACAGCCAGGCAACGCCTCACCTGGCGAATAGGTTCTGGGGAGCTGGGGGGTTGCAGCGGAAGAGGAGGTAGCAGTGGAAAAGGAGGAGTCAGCTGAGGAGGAGATGGAGGATGGAGGAGGAGGAGGAGAAGAAGAGGCAGGTCTGCATGCAATCCGTGGCAGCAACACCAAATCCACACGGGTGTCACAGGTTGTATAATTGACAGCCGACAGAAGGTTCACCCAGTGGGCAGTAAAATTTATGTAGCAAACTTCCATGCCCGTGTTTGCTTGACCACGGGTCTGCAGTCAGATGCATATTGGCACTGACACTGTGTGCCAGAGATACCTTCACTTGCCGCTGAACATGGCCAATATTTTGTGGAAGCTGGTGTATCGCCGGCATCAATCAATATTTTTTGACAGCCTGTATATCAATCCACTCTAACAGTATTTTGTGGAAACATTTATATAGAAGCCAATAATGAGTGTTTTCTGGAAGCTGGTAAATCAAACCCCTTAATCAATATTTGGTGAAAGCTGGTATATCAATGCCCTATATCAGTATTTTGTGGAAACAGGTATATAGAAACCAATAATGAGTATTTGCTGGAAGCCAGTAAATCAAACCCCATAATCAATATTTGGTGAAAGCCGGTGTATCTCAGGCCTCAATCAATATTGGGTGGAAGGCGGTATATCAATACCCTGTATCAGTATTTTGTGGAAACAGTTATATAAAACCCAATAATGAATATTTTCTGGAAGCTGGTATATCAAACCTCTTAATCAATATTTGGTGCAATCTGGTGTATAGCAGGCCTCAATCTATATTTGGTGGAAGCCGGTGTATCACACCCCTCAATCAGTATTTTGTGGAAGCAGGTATATTGCACCCCTTTTTTTTTTTTTTTATAAATCTTTATTACAATTTTTCCGTTCTTACAAAGTTTTTAACAAAAACATCTTATTCTTGCATAGTAACATAAGTTAATTACATATAAATATTACCTCACCTCCCCACCCATAGTATGTCGGTTGTCGCAAAAAGAAAAAAAATATAAATAAATATTACCGTCCTCCCTCCATTGACCCCCCCCACCCCACCCCCCCACCCCCCCTCAGTTTTTCCTTTTTCTTGCTTTCCTCCCTTTCCCCCTCCTTCTCCTTCACTATCCCTTTAGGGACAACCATTGATATATTCTTGAAATCAGTTTCTTGCCAGGTCTTAACTCAGTAATATTCTCCAAAGGCTGTGGCAAAGTGACTATTTGTGTGCCTTTCGCTATTGTCTTATACAGTGCGTGTTTTAGTTGTAAATAATAAAACCTCAACCCTATATTTTTCAGTTGATATTTCCTTTTTAACTCTTCATAAGTAGAGTTGAGCGAACACCTGGATGTTCGGGTTCGAGAAGTTCGGCCGAACTTCCTGGAAATGTTCGGGAATTAAATTAAAAATAAAATAAATAAAAATTAACCAATATCAATTGGAGAGAGGTCCCATAGCAGAGAATCGGGCTTCACGTCACCCACCACTGTAACAGTCCATTGTCATATATTTAGGCCCCGGCACCCAGGCAGAGGAGAGAGGTCCCATAACAGAGAATCTGGCTTCATGTCATAGCAGAGAATCATGCTTCACGTCACCCAACACTGGAACAGTCCATTGTCAGATATTTAGGCCCAGGCACCCAGGCAGAGGAGAGAGGTCCCGTAACAGAGAAACTGGCTTCATGTCAGCAGAGAATCAGTCTTCATATCATAGCAGAGAATCATGCTTCATGTCACCCACCACTGTAACAGTCCATTGTCATAAATTATTAGTCTATTGATGGTTAAATGCACTTGGTGTGACAGCTTGACCCTGATGTAGGATATAGCCAAAAAATAACCACACTATTGAGGGTTAAATGTACTTGGTGGCAGCTTGTGCTGGCGCACCACAAGACACAAAATGGCCGCCGATCACCCCAGAAAAAGTGAATGAAAAACGCTCTGGGCAGCTTAAAAACACTGAGCAATTGAATAGCAGCAGTTCAATGATCCACAGCTGCAGATCGATCACTGAATGAAGTCTTTTGGAGGAGTTAATCACTGCCTAATCTCGCCATAACGTCGCAGCTGCAACCTCTCCCTACACTGATCAGAGCAGAGTGATGGGCGGCGCTACGTGACTCCAGCTTAAATAGAGGCTGGGTCACATGCTGCACTGGCCAATCACAGCCATGCTAATAGTAGGCATGGCTGTGATGGCCTCTTGGGCTAAGTAGTATGACGCTTGTTGATTGGCTGCTTTGCAGCCTTTCAAAAAGCTCCAAGAAAGCGACGAACACCGAACCCGAACCCGGACTTTTACGAAAATGTTCCGGTTCGGGTTCGTGTCACGGACACCCCAAAATTCGGGTTCGCTCATCCCTATTCATAAGGTATTATATCCCCCACCTGTCCAAATTTGTATATTCCATATTTCCACCAGATCTTCTGATCTATTGTCTCTACCGTAGTTCTGTGAGGTCAGTATTATCCAATAGTATGGTGTCTACAAATAACCCAATTTGGGACCATAGTTCTTTTACCATCTCCCAGCTTTTGGCCATCAACCGAATCAAGGGTCTATAGTTACCTCCCTGTTGGGCAAGGATGCCCGTTTCCACAACCTGAAAGATATTACATTTCTCCAGTCTTTTATTTATCCCTGTTATTACATTTTTATAGTCTTGCAAATTGCTCCATGTTATCATATTTTTTATAATCCCTGCCCAGACGAAGAGCTCCAAATCTGGTACGGACAGTCCACCCTCCCTCTCCTCGTTTTTTTCCCTCACCATATTAAATCGGTCAATAAACTAGTTATTGTTTTAAAGTATTTTTTGTGGATTATCACTGGTGTATTCCACAGTGTAGTTTAGTGCAGGTAATACACACATCTTAATCAGTGAAATACATCCTGCCATCGATATGTACAGTCTTTTCCAAACCTCAATTTTTTTTCTTAATTTCCTGAATTTTAGGAATCACGTTTAATCTAACATAATCATTAGGATCCTGAGTAATCTGGATTCCCAAATATTTAACAGGTTCATTCATCCTCTTAATTTCCAACTGTCCGGGTCTAAAATCGTTCAGAGGGTCAATTGGGATACATGCCGATTTAGACCAGTTAATACTGAGTCCTGCATATCCACCAAATTGCTCGAAAACCTGAAATATCCTATTTAGTGATCCATGTGAACCCACAAATAGCATGATATCGTCCGCATTTAAGGCAATTTTTTTCCTCGTGGGTGCGGTATCTGAACCCCTCAATACCCGGATCCTGTCTGATCATGTCTGCAAGGGGTTCAATAGCTATAGCAAAGAGCAGAGGGGAGAGGAGACATCCCTGTCTAACCCCCCTGCCAATTGGTACACAGCCTGAATTTTCTCCATTTACTATCACCCTTGCAGAGATTTCCGTATACAATAGTTTTACCCATGTAACAAAGCGATCCCCAAATCCCATTTTCTTCATTGTGTTAAACAGGAAGGGCCATTCTATTGTGTCAAAAGCCTTTGAGGCATCTATAGTTACTATTAACCGTTCTCCGCAATTTGTGGGTTCAAACTGAGTGTTCACAAAATATCTCTGTGGTGGTTTTGCCCAACATGAATCCTGACGTCCTCATGCACGAGCACCGGGATCACACTCCTGAGTCTATTTGCCAAAATCTTAGCTAATATTTTATTGTCTGTAGTGATCAGTGAAATAGGACGATACGAGTCCATCAGGGCAGGGTCCTTACCTGGCTTTAGGATAAGTGTGATCAGGGCTTCCCGCATAAAATCTGGAAGTTTTTCCAACTGCTTCGCTGACTCCCAGACTGTAAGAAGTTTTGGAATTATTATTTCTTTATATTGAACATACACCTCAAATGGGATGCCATCCATGCCTGGAGCCTTGTTCTTTGTTATCCCATTTAACATCTCGTACACTTCTAAAGGGGTTAAGGGAGCTTCCAGAGACTTGCATTGATCAGTTGTTAACCTCGAAATAGCGATTTTATCCAAAAACTGTTGTATTTGTTCAGAATTTTTATTTATCTTGTTTCTATATATATATATATCAGTAAAATATTTTTGGAGTAACTCTATTTTGGCTGATTGCTCAGTGTTTTTGTGTCCCGTTTCATCCATTATGCAATGGATATACTTATTCTTTTTCGTTTGGGTCGCTCCCAGGGCCGCTAGTTTTTTCCCAATGATATGTGCATGGATATAATTATCCCTTACATAATTTTCTTTTTGTTGTTCTGTCAGTAAGAGCAATTCATCCTTTAATTCCGAGGCCTTCTCTATCCAGGAAGTATAGTTTTGATCTGTAGGGTTTGCAATATAATTTTTAGGTATATTGCACCGCTTAATCAGCTTTTTTTTGGGGGGCAACAGGTATATCACACCGGTTGCAATTACAAATTCCAATAGCGTTTGTCCCCCTATCTGGCTGCGGTATCTCAGCAACACCACACACAACTGCTGCACGATACAAATGCAACAAAGGTGCCAATCTGTTCACGTCCTGAACTTAGTTGTGCAGCGATCTGACATTCAGCAGCGGCACCACCTGCCCGTCATACGTCTGATTTGTGACCGCCCAACTCGATGGAATGCCACCTTGTATATGCTTGATAGCCTGCTCCAGCAGAAACGTGCAATTAACGACTACCTGTACGAACTCTGCGGCAGGACAGGTTTTGGGGAGCTTGGTCTTTTTTCACCGCACCAGTGGCTGCTCATGCGTGACGCGTGCAGACTTCTTCAGCCAATTGATGAGATCACCAAACTGGTCAGTCACAGCCAGGGCGCCATCAGTGACATCGTACCTTACGCCTTCTTTCTGAAACATGCATTGCGTCGTGTCATTGATTAAGTCATCGAGAAGCAGGAGCAGGAAGATGAGGAAGTCGCAATTCTGGATGAATTCCCAAGGGGGGCTACTCCATCTGAGTCAAGTCAACAACAGGAGTCTTAAGAGGAGTCAGAGGAGGATGGTGTCGGGGCGTGGAAGCAGCAAGAAGAGCATGCTTTAAACATTACTGGGATCCCTGGTGTTGTTCATGGCTGGGGAGAGGAGAACGAGGATGACATTATCCTAGATGATGAGCAGGAGCCAGGCTACTCCACCGCTTCCAGTTTAGTGCAAATGGGGGCCTTCATGCTCCAGTGTTTGAAGAGGGACCCCAATATAAAAAGCATTAAGGGCAAGGACCAGTACTTGGTGGCAACGTACTTAGACCCCCGGTTAAAAACACAAAATGGCAGAAATGTTTTTTTTTGTTACTTAACCTTTTTATGTCTAGTAATTCTATACATAGAATACATAGGAATCAGCAGATTTAATCCATTAAATCCATTCCTGTCCAGTGACTTAAAGAGCTACTAAACTTTTATCCAAACTTCCAACATGTTGTCCCCAATGCCCCAACAAAACGATCCAATACACTTTATTAATCAATCCTCTATTTAATACACCTTCTCCTACCCACAGCGCACCATTGTCCAGCGCATCCAAAACTGCTCTCTCCACTCTGCTGAGCCGCCAGCGGTCCACAGACTACACTCCATGAATGGGGCCGCAGCAGCACTGTGAGCAGGGGCAGGAGCGCACACCGCTGCTCCCGCCCACACTCCCTCGACCACCACCAACCCCCAGCACAGCACATGGGCACCCTGCACCCATGCACCATGCCAGGACCAGCCGAGCGCAGCGGGCTCCCGCCCACTACAGCAAGCCAATATAACTGCATGTCAGCTCTTAGCCTAGCAAAGCAGGGAGAATCAGGAGCCGCCCCGCCCAGCCAATCCCGTCACAGCACATGGGTAGAGGGCATCCATACACCACACCAGGAGCCAGCAACAGCCCAGGGAGCACGGGCAGGAGCAGCAACGCATGCCCCCACTCGTACTCACAGCGTTGCAGCTGCCCAATCACAAAATCTACTGACAGCTCAGGGGTGCACAGAGAACAGAGTTAGTACATTAGAGGGCACTAGGGACATCACACCAGAAGTCCAGACAAAGGCCCAGCCATTTTTTTATATAATCTTTATTATTTTTACAAAAATTCTTACAAAATCTTCAACAATCATTTGATTTTGTTTTACATTATAAACAGTATATATGTAATTTACATATTTCTTCCCACCCACCCTTTACCCGTTGCCTCCCCTTCCCCTGGAAAGGAAAAAGAAATGGCGAAAATGTTACCACCATCCCGACCGATGTTCGTCTGTCACTATCTGTGATCATTTCATATTAAGCACCAGCCACGGCTAGATTCCAGGGGGTACTTTAGGTGTCTTTTCCAAAGTAAGATGCCTGAGTTTAGGTTCCTAATAGAGATGAGCGAATCATAAAAATGTGATTCGCACCGAATCCGAATTTCCTCATGCTTCTTGGTAACGAATCATAGTTTTCCCCAAAATGGCTGCTGCACGTGTGAGGACATGGAGCAAGGAACTCTGGGAAAGCGGGATCACCCATAATGTCATGCATGCAGCCAATCAGCAGCCAGCCAGCTAGCCCTGTGATGTCACAGCCCTATAAATAGCATCAGCCATCTTGGATTCTGCCATTGTACTTGTGCGAGATGTCAGCAGGCGCTAGGGACAGTGCGAGAAAATACTTTTTTGTAATACAAAACAATTTAAGTTCAGGTAAAGATTATTCAAGGTGTAGTGAAAGGATAGGAAGGAATCATTCCACCGCATTTATGTAGAACAGGATTCAGCAGGGGAGGTTATAGTTTGGGTAATAGGAACAATCTTATTACACCTTGTTGCTCTGACTAGGGATCCAAATTTCCATTATACAGCTCTGTAATTCCAGCAAACTGTTCTTGTTATTGGGGTGCAAGTGTTGTTGGATACAGCCATTAACAGGGTTTATTACAAGGAAATATTTCTACATCTTATTTGCCCTTACGCAGTGCAGTTATATGTTCTAAAGCAGGCATGCTCAACCTGCGGCCCTCCAGCTGTTGTAAAACTACAACTCCCACAATGCCCTGCTGTGGGCTGATATCAGTAGGCTGTTCGGGCATGCTGGGAGTTGTAGTTTTGTAACAGCAGGAGGCCGCAGTTTGACCATGCCTGTTCTAAAGCATAATTTGGCTTGTATTAGTGGGAAAAAAGGCATATTAGCCGTTGTGTGGTGAAGTGCGTAAATTACAGCCATTTTATTGTATTATTTAGTGGCACAAAAAAAATGTATTTGCCAATCAGCGGAGCAGTAATATGTTCTAAAACCCTTTTTGTCATGTATTAGTGGCAAAAGAAAAATATATTTGCCATTCAGTGGTGCAGTTATATGTTCGAAAGCTATTTATGGAGTAGATAAGTGGAAAAAAGGAAAATATACTGAATTTGCCGTTCAGCGGTGCAGTTATATATTCTAAAGCCTTATGTGGTGTGTATAAGTGAAGAAAAGAAATATATATTTGCGTTTCAGCAATGCAGTTATATATTCTAAAGCGTTTTATGACTTGTATAAGTGTAACAAAATAAGGGCCTATTTGCCGTTCAGCGGTGCAGTTATATGTAGGGTTGAGCGATCCAGAACTGTAAAGTTTGGGTTCGTACCGAACGTCAGGAATTTTGGACCCCAAACCCAAACTTTTCAGTAAAAGTTCGGGTTCGGTGTTCGGCGATTAAATGGAGCTTTTTGAAAGGCTGCACAGCAGCCAATCAACAAGCGTTTAACTCTTGTGCCCTTAAAAGCCATCACAGCCATGCCTACTAGTGGCATAGCTGTGATTGGACAGTGCAGCATGTGACCCAGCCTCTATATAAGCTGGAGTCACGTAGCGCCCCACGTCACTCTGCTCTTACTAGTGTAGGGATAGGATGCTGCTGCTGTGTAGGAGAGAATAGGAAAGAATCTGTTATCAGAAGTGCGTGTAAACTCTGCGATCTACAGCAATCTTGTTTTGTGGGTGCAGTGCACAATCTTTTCACACCCTGCCCTGAGCCCAGTGACACAAAAAAAACTTGTATCAGTCTATTAGTTAGTTGGACATCGGCGGCCATTTTGTGCAAGTTCCGTGCACCAGCACAGCAAATTTGCATTTGTGACAGTCAAATACAAGCTTTAAATTATGCAATTATATTCTGGGTTAAAAAAAAACCACCTATTTTGTGCAAGACCCTACATCTGGGGCCTTTGCTGCATTTGTTACAAATAAATACAAGCGTTAGATACTGCTGTTATATTCTGGGTTTCAAAAAACACCCATTTTAAGCAAGATAATACATTTGCGGCCGTTGCTGCATTTCCGACAGTCCAAAACAAGCGTTAGATACTGCTGTTATATTCTGGTATTAAAAAAAAATACCCATTTTGGGCAAGATAATACATTTGAGGCCTTCGTTGCATTTGTGACAGTCAAATACAAGCTTTAAATACTGCAGTTATATTCTGGTTTTAAAAAAACACCCACTTTCTGCAAGACCCTACATCTGGGGCCTTTGCTGCATTTTTCACAGTTAAATACAAGCGTTAGATACTGATGTTATATTCTGGGTTTAAAAAAGCGCCAATTTTGGGCAAGATAATATATTTGCGGCCATTGTTGTATTTCTGACAGTCCAATACAAGCGTTAGATACTGCTGTTACATTCTGGTATAAAAAAAAACCACCCATTTTGAGGAAGATTATAAATTTGCAGCATTTGCTGCATTTGTGACAGTCAAATACATGCTTTAAATACTGCAGTTATATTTTGGGTTTAAAAAAAACACCAATTGTTTGCATTATTATACATTTTGGGTACTTTGCTGAATTAGCGACAGTTAAATACAGGCTTTAAATACTGCAGTTATAGTCAGGGTTTAAAAAAAAACACCCATTTTGTGCAAGACCCTACATCTGGGGCCTTTGCTGCATTTATCACAATCAAATACAAGAGTTAGATACTGCTGTTATATTCTGGTTTAAAAAAAAAACACCCATTTTGGGCAAGATAATACATCTGCGGCCTTTGCTGCATTTCTAACAGTCCAATACAAGCGTTATATACTGCTGTTATATTCTGGTCTTAAAAAAACACCCATTTTGGAAAAGATAATACAATTGTGCCATTTGTTGCATTTGTGACAGTCAAATACAAGCTTTAACCCCTTAAGGACACAGCCCTATTTCACCTTAAGGACCAGGCCATTTTTTGCAAATCTGACCAGAGTCACTTTAAGTGCTGATAACTTTAAAACGCTTTGACTTATCCAGGCCATTCTGAGATTGTTTTTTCGTCACATATTGTACTTCATGACACTGGTAAAATGAAGTCAAAAAAATTATTTTTTTTGCACCAAAACATACCAAATTTAACAAAAATTTGGAAAAATTTGCAAATTTCAAAGTTCCAGTTTCTCTACTTCTGTAATACATAGTAATACCCCCAAAAATTTGGATGACTTTACATTCCCCATATGTCTACTTCATGTTTGAATTATTTTGGGAATGATATTTTATTTTTTGGGGATGTTATAAGGCTTAGAAGTTTAGAAGCAAATCTTGAAATTTTTCAGAAATTTACAAAAACTCAATTTTTAGGGACCAGTTCTGGTCTCAAGTCACTTTGCGAGGCTTACATAATAGAAACCACCCAAAAATGACCCCATCTAAGAAACTACACCCCTCAAGGTATTCAAAACTGATTTTGAATACGTTGTTAACCCTTTAGGTGTTGCACAAGAGTTATTGGCAAATGGGGAGGAAATTTGAGAATTTAATTTTTTTGTCTAATTTTTCATTTTAACCCATTTTTCCACTAACAAAGCAAGGGTTAACAGCCAAACAAGACGGTATCTTTATTGCCCTGACTCTGCCGTTTACAGAAACACCCAATATGTGGCCGTAAACTACTGTACGGCCACACAGCGGGGCGTAGAGTGAAAGGTGCGCCGTTTGGTTTTTGGAAGGCTGATTTTTATGGACTGGTTTATTTACACCATGTCCCATTTGAAGCCCCCTGATGCACCCCTAGAGGAGAAACTCCCTAAAAGTGACCCCATCTAAGAAACTACACCCCTCAAGGTATTCAAAACTGATTTTACATACGTCGTTAACCCTTTAGGTGTTGCACAAGAGTTATTGGCAAATGGCGATGAAATTTGAGAATTTCATTTTTTTGCCTAATTTTCCATTTTAACCCATTTTTTCCACTAACAAAGCAAGGGTTAACGGCCAAACAAGACTGTATCTTTATTGCCCTGACTCTGCCGTTTACAGAAACACCCAATATGTGGCCGTAAACTACTGTACGGCCACACAGCGGGGCGTAGAGTGAAAGGTGCGCCGTTTGGTTTTTGGAAGGCTGATTTTTATGGACTGGTTTATTTACACCATGTCCCATTTGAAGCCCCCTGATGCACCCCCAGAGGAGAAACTCCCTAAAAGTGACCCCATCTAAGAAACTACACCCCTCAAGGTATTCAAAACTGATTTTACATACGTCGTTAACCCTTTAGGTGTTGCACAAGAGTTATTGGCAAATGGCGATGAAATTTGAGAATTTCATTTTTTTGCCTAATTTTCCATTTTAACCCATTTTTTCCACTAACAAAGCAAGGGTTAACAGCCAAACAAGACTGTATCTTTATTGCCCTGACTCTGCTGTTTACAGAAACACCCCATATGTGGCCGTAAACTACTGTACGGCCACACAGCGGGGCGTAGAGGGAAAGGTGCGCCGTTTGGTTTTTGGAGGGCTGATTTTTATGGACCGGTTTTTTGACACCAAGTCCCATTTGAAGCCCCCCTGATGCACCCCCAGATTATAAACTCCATAAAAGTGACCCCATCTAAGAAACTACACCCCTCAAGGTATTCAAAACGGATTTTACAAACTTTGTTAACCCTTTAGGTGTTGCACAAGATTTAATGGAAAATAGAGATACAATTTCAAAATTTCACTTTTTTGGCAGATTTTCCATTTTAATCTTTTTTTTCCAGTTACAAAGCAAGGGTTAACAGCCAAACAAAACTCATTATTTATGGCCCTGATTCTGTAGTTTACAGAAACACCCCATATGTGGTCGTAAACCGCTGTACGGGCACACGGCAGGGCGCAGAAGGAAAGGAATGCCATACGGTTTTTGGAAGGCAGGTTTTGCTGGACTGTTTTTTTTTACACCATGTCCCATTTGAAGCCCCCCTGATGCACCCCTAGAGTAGAAACTCCAAAAAAGTGACCCCATTTTAGAAACTACGGGATAGGGTGGCAGTTTTGTTGGTACTAGTTTAGGGTACATATGATTTTTGGTTGCTCTATATTACACTTTTTGTGCGGCAAGGTAACAAGAAATAGCTTTTTTGGCAGCGTTTTTTATTTTTTTATTTACAACATTCATCTGACAGGTTAGATCATGTGGTAATTTTATAGAGCAGGTTGTCACGGACGCGGCGATACCTAATATGTATATAATTTTTTTTATTTATGTACGTTTTACACAATGATTTCATTTTTAAAACAAAAAAAATGTTTTAGTGTCTCCATAGTCTAAGAGCCATTGTTTTTTCAGTTTTTGGGTGATTATCTTAAGTAGGGTCTCATTTTTTGCGGGATGAGATGACGGTTTGATTGGCACTATTTTGGTGTGCATATGACTTTTTGATCGCTTGCTATTACACTTTTTGTGACGTAAGATGACAAAAAATGGCTTTTTTTACACTGTTTTTATTTTTATTTTTTTACGGTGGTCACCTGAGGGGTTAGGTCATGTGATATTTTTATAGAGCCGGTCGATATGGACGCGGCGATACCTAATATGTATACTTTTTTTTATTTATGCAAGTTTTACACAATGATTTCATTTTTGAAACAAAAAAAATGATGTTTTAGTGTTTCCATAGTCTAAGAGCCATAGTTTTTTCAGTTTTTGGGCGATTATCTTAAGTAGGGTCTCATTTTTTGCGGGATGAGATGACTGTTTGATTGTTACAATTTTGGCGTACATGCGACTTTTTTGATCACTTTTATTACCTTTTTTTGGGAAGTAAGGTGGACAAAATTTCAATTTCATCATAGTTTTTTATTTTTTATTTTTATGGCGTTCACCGTTCAGGTAAAGTAACATGACCGTTTTATAGATCAGGTCGTTACGGACGCGGCGATACCAAACATGTGTAGGGAATTTTATTTTTTTAATTTTTAATCAGTGATAAATGTGTTTTTTGATTTTTACCTTTTTTTTCACTTTTTTTTTGACCCAGACCCACTTGGTTCTTGAAGATCCAGTGGGTCTGATGTCTGTATAATACAGTACAGTACAATATATATTGCACTGTTTTATATTTTACTTACACTGAACAGATCTATGCTTTCAGCACAGATCTGTTCAGCACCATGGACAGCAGGACGCCTGAGAGGCGTCCTGTTGCCATGGGAACCTTCCCCATCTGCTCAGTTATGGTCAGAACTGCGCAGACGGGGAAGGGTAAGGACGGGGCTCTGGGGGGCTGTCTGGGGGCTCTCTCCCTCTCCATCGGGGGGCTGCAAAGGCACTGCAGCCCCCCGATCGGAGAGGGAGGGAGCTCCCTCTTACTGTTAACTTTTTCCATACAGCGGTCCGTACGGACCGCTGTATGGAAAGGGTTAAACGGCTGACATCGCATCACCGATGTCAGCCGTTTATACCAGGGTGCCAGCAATGTGCTGGCACCCTGGTATACCCACTGTACACCAACGATTACGCAATAGGAGGCGGGCGGGGGATCGCGATCCCGCCTGCCGCACCGCCCGCCTCCCGCACCGCCCCCACCGCCCGCAACACCCCCCCTGCACCTCCCACCGGGCTAAAATCATTCAGAGGTGCAGGGGGGGTGATAAATATATATTTTCGCCACACTAAAGTTTCTGATCGCCGCGGTCAGGGACCGCAGCGATCAGAAACTGCAGAAAGCGCAACAAACCGCAGGTCTGAATTGACCTGCGGTTTGTTGCGATCGCGGACATGGGGGGGTCACAGGACCCCCCCGCGCATTTAGCCGAGGTGCCTGCTCAATGATTTGAGCAGGCACCTTGTTCCGATCACAGCCGGCCGCACGGCAGTGATCGGAACAACACATGACGTACCGGTACGTCATGTGTCCTTAAGGACTCGGGAAACATGCCGTACCGATACGTCATGTGTCCTTAAGGGGTTAAATACTGCAGTTATATTCTGGGTTTAAAAAAAAAAAAGCATTTTGTGCAAGACCCTACATCTGGGGCCTTTTCTGCATTTTTAACAGTTAAATACAAGCGATAGATACTGCTGTTATTTTCTGAGTTTAAAAAAACACCAATTTTGGGCAAGATAATACATTTGCGGCCATTGCTGCATTTCTGACAGTCCAATACAAGCATTAGATACTACTGTTACATTCTGGTATTGGAAAAACACAAATTTAGGCAAGATAATACATTTGTGGCCTTTGTTGCTTTTGTGACAGTCAAATACAAGCGTTAGATACTCCTGTTATATTCTGGATTTAAAAAAACACCCATTTTGCGCAAGATAATACATTTGCGGCCTTCGTTGCATTTGTGACAGTCAAATACAAGCCTTAAATACTGCAGTTATATTCTGAGTTTAAACAAACACCCACTTTCTGCAAGACCCTACATCTGGGGCCTTTGCTGCATTTTTCACAGTTAAATACAAGCGTTAGATACTGCTGTTATATTCTGGGTTTAAAAAAACACCAATTTTGGGCAAGATAATACATTTGCGGCATTTGCTACATTTCTGACAGTCAAATACAAGCGTTAGATACTCCTGTTATATTCAGGTTTTTAAAAAAAACACCCATTTTGGGCAAGATAATACATTTGCAGCCTTTGCTGAATTTGTGACAGTTAAATACAAGCTTTAAATACTGCAGTTATATTCAGGGTTTAAAACAAACACCCATTTTGTGCAAGACCCTACATCTGGGCCCTTTGCTGCATTTGTTACAATCAAATACAAGAGTTAGTTACTGCTGTTATATTATGGTATAAAAAAAAACACCCATTTTGGGAAAGATAATACAATTGCGCCATTTGTTGCATTTGTGACAGTCAAATACAAGCTTTAAATACTGTAGTTATATTCTGGGTAAAAAAAAAAAAACACCCATTTTGTGCAAGACCCTACATCTGGGGCCTTTGCTACATTTGTGACAGTTAAATACAAGCATTAGATACTGCTGTTACATTCTGGTATTGAAAAAACACAAATTTTGGGCAAGATAATATATTTGCGGCCATTGTTGTATTTCTGACAGTCCAATACAAGCGTTAGATACTGCTGTTACATTCTGGTATAAAAAAAACCCACCCATTTTGAGGAAGATTATAAATTTGCAGCATTTGCTGCATTTGTGACAGTCAAATACATGCTTTAAATACTGCAGTTATATTTTGGGTTTAAAAAAAACACCAATTGTTTGCATTATTATACATTTTGGGTACTTTGCTGAATTAGCGACAGTTAAATACAGGCTTTAAATACTGCAGTTATAGTCAGGGTTTAAAAAAAAACACCCATTTTGTGCAAGACCCTACATCTGGGGCCTTTGCTGCATTTATCACAATCAAATACAAGAGTTAGATACTGCTGTTATATTCTGGTTTAAAAAAAAAACACCCATTTTGGGCAAGATAATACATCTGCGGCCTTTGCTGCATTTCTAACAGTCCAATACAAGCGTTATATACTGCTGTTATATTCTGGTCTTAAAAAAACACCCATTTTGGAAAAGATAATACAATTGTGCCATTTGTTGCATTTGTGCCAGTCAAATACAAGCTTTAAATACTGCAGTTATATTCTGGGTTTAAAAAAAAAAAAGCATTTTGTGCAAGACCCTACATCTGGGGCCTTTTCTGCATTTTTAACAGTTAAATACAAGCGATAGATACTGCTGTTATTTTCTGAGTTTAAAAAAACACCAATTTTGGGCAAGATAATACATTTGCGGCCATTGCTGCATTTCTGACAGTCAAATACAAGCGTTAGATACTACTGTTACATTCTGGTATTGGAAAAACACAAATTTAGGCAAGATAATACATTTGTGGCCTTTGTTGCTTTTGTGACAGTCAAATACAAGCGTTAGATACTCCTGTTATATTCTGGATTTAAAAAAACACCCATTTTGCGCAAGATAATACATTTGCGGCCTTCGTTGCATTTGTGACAGTCAAATACAAGCCTTAAATACTGCAGTTATATTCTGAGTTTAAACAAACACCCACTTTCTGCAAGACCCTACATCTGGGGCCTTTGCTGCATTTTTCACAGTTAAATACAAGCGTTAGATACTGCTGTTATATTCTGGGTTTAAAAAAACACCAATTTTGGGCAAGATAATACATTTGCGGCATTTGCTACATTTCTGACAGTCAAATACAAGCGTTAGATACTCCTGTTATATTCAGGTTTTTAAAAAAAAACACCCATTTTGGGCAAGATAATACATTTGCAGCCTTTGCTGAATTTGTGACAGTTAAATACAAGCTTTAAATACTGCAGTTATATTCAGGGTTTAAAACAAACACCCATTTTGTGCAAGACCCTACATCTGGGCCCTTTGCTGCATTTGTTACAATCAAATACAAGAGTTAGTTACTGCTGTTATATTATGGTATAAAAAAAAACACCCATTTTGGGAAAGATAATACAATTGCGCCATTTGTTGCATTTGTGACAGTCAAATACAAGCTTTAAATACTGTAGTTATATTCTGGGTAAAAAAAAAAACACCCATTTTGTGCAAGACCCTACATCTGGGGCCTTTGCTACATTTGTGACAGTTAAATACAAGCATTAGATACTGCTGTTACATTCTGGTATTGAAAAAACACAAATTTTGGGCAAGATAATACATTTGCGGCCTTTGTTGCATTTGTGACAGTCCAATACAAGCTTTAAATACTGCAGTTATATTCTGAGTTTAAAAAACAAACAACCATTTTGTGCAAGACCCTATATCTGGGGCCTTTGCTGCATTTGTGATAGTCCAATACAAGCGTTAGATACTGCTGTTACATTCTGGTATTGAAAGAACACAAATTTTGGGCAAGATAATACATTTGCGGCCTTTGTTGCATTTGTGACTGTCTAATACAAGCTTTAGATACTGCCGTTATATTCTGGTATTAAAAAAACACCCATTTTGGGCAAGATAATACATTTTCAGCCTTTGTTGCATTTGTTACAGTCAAATACAAGCTTTAAATACTGCAGTTATATTCTAGATTAAAAAAAACACCCATTTTATGCAAGACCTTACATCTGGGGCATTTGCTACATTTGTCACAGTCAAATACAAACGTGAGATACTCCTGTTATATTCTGGTTTAAAAAAAAACTAACATTTTGGGCTAGATGATACATTTTGCGACCTTTGCTGCATTTTCTGTCAGTCAAATACAAGCTTTAGATACCGCTGTTATATTCTGGTATTAAAAAAAACACAAATTTTGGGCAAGATAATACATTTTCGGCCTTTGTTGCACTTGTGACAGTCAAATACAAGCCTTAAATACTGCAGTTATAGTCTGAGTTTAAACAAACATCCATTTTCTGCAAGACCCTACATCTGGGGCCTTTGCTGCATTTTTCACAGTTAAATACAAGCGTTAGATACTGCTGTTATATTCTGGGTTTAAAAAAACACCAGAATATAACAGCAGTATCTAACATTTGTGTCAAGATAATACATTTGTGGTCTTTGTTGCATTTGTGACAGTCAAATACAAGCTTTAAATACTGCAGTTATATTCTAGGTTTAAAAAAACATGCATTTTGTGCAAGACCCTATATCTGGGGCCTTTGCTGCATTTCTCACAATCAAATACAAGCGTTAGATACTGCTGTTATATTCTGGTTTTGAAAAAACACCCATTTTGGGCAAGATAATACATTTTTTGCCTTTGAAGCATTTGTGACAGTCAAATGCAAGCTTAAAATACTGCAGTTGTATTCTGGGTAAAAAAAAACACCCATTTTGTGGGGCCTTTGCTGCATTTGTCGCAGTCAAATACTAGCGTTCTATACTGCTGTTTATATTTCGGTTTAAAAAAAACACCCATGTTGTGCAAGACACTACATTTGAGGCCTTTGCTGCATTTGTCACAGTCAAATACAATCAGTTAATACAGCAGTTACATTGTTGGTTGACAAATTAACATTTTTTTAAGACCGGGAAGTAATTGTATAAAATTCACCTGTCACACTGTTGTATGACCTCAAGACATTTTTCCTCTTAATGACTACGGCACTGTCTTACTCTCAGTGAACTTAATTGTTGACTATTGGTGGTTACATTGTTGCCTGACATAAACCATCTGTTAGTTTGGTGGGTGAATGCAAAGAATGAGGAGAGCTTCAAATAAGGGACGTGGCTCCGGTCGTGGTACTGCAGGTGGAGCTCCTGTTGCAGGGAGAGGATGTGGTCGATCTGTGCCAGCTACACGCATAAGTGAAACACCTTCCCCAGATGCAAGTAGGTGACAGAACCTTCAGCGTTATTTGGTAGGGCTATAGTAGATTGGGTGGGTGACAGTGCCTCCAGTTCCTTCACATTGAGTGCACCGATGCCCAACCACTTTTTTGAATTCAGGATGAGTATATGGGAGGACAGCCACAGCACGTCTAAGATGAAACAAAGGTGCCAACTGCTGTGGATTTCGAAAGTGTACAGACCAACAAGGAGGGCAGGGGTGAAGACTGGGTGAAAGATGATGTGGAGGACGATGAGGTCCTCGACCCCACATGGAAACAAGGTCATGCGAGGGACCTGTGTAGTTCGGAGGAAGAGGCGGTGGTTGCACAGAGCCACCAGGACAGCAAAAGAGGGAGCAGGGTGCAAAAGCGGAGCAGCCATCCCCTAGACAGTACACATGCTACTGCCCACCGCAGCAAGGGACCGAGCACTCCAAAGCAAGCTCCAAGAAGTTCCCTGGTGTGGCAGTTCTTCAGACAATGTGCTGACGACAAGATACGAGTAGTTTGCATGCTGTGCAATCAGAGCCTGAAACGAGGCATAAACTTTCTAAACCTTAGCACAACCTGCATGACCAGGCCTCTAAGTGCAAAGCAGGAGCTGCAGTGGAGTAAACACCTCAAAAACCAAGAAAGGTCTCTGGCTCCTCCTGCTTCCTCTTCTGCTGCAGTCTCGGCCTCTTCATCCCGCTCTGGAGTGACAGTGGCACCTGCCACCCCGCAAACAGAGGATCTGCCAGCAGTGCCACCACCTGGGTCACCTGGGTCACCAAGCATCTCCACAATGTCCCATGGAAGCGTTTAGCTGTCTATCTCCCAAACACTGGAGCCAAAGAGGAAGTACCCCCCTACCCACCCGCAATCCCTGGCCCTGAATGCCAGCATTTCAAAATTTACTGGCCTTTGAAATGCTGTCATTCCGTCTAGTGGAGAAGGAGAGTTTTGAAAGCCTTTTGGCTGTGGCTGTCCCACAGTATGTTGTGCCCAGGGACCACTACTTTTCCAGGCGAGCCATCCCTTCCCTGCACAACCAAGTGGGGGACAAAATCAGGTGTGCTCTGCGCAACGCCATCTGTGGCAAGGTTAATCTAACTACTGATACGTGGACCAGTAAGCACGGTCAGAAACGTTATAGCTCCCTAACAGCACACTAGGTAAATGCAGTGGTGGCTGGGCCTGAGGCGGATAACAGTTTGGTATGTCCTTCCACCACCAAGGATTGCAGGGTGCTTCTTTTTGCCTCCTGTTGCTTCCTCCTCCTACTCCGCTTCCTCATCCTCTACCACCTCCTCATCCGGTCAGCGTAACACCTTCACTACAAACTTCAGCACAGCCAGGGGTAAACGACAGCAGGCAGTTTGAAAACGTATCTGTTTGGAGGACAAACCCCACACCGTGCATGAGCTGTGGACTGGCTTTGAACAACAGACCGATGAGTGGTTGGTGCCAGTGAGCCTCAAGACCGGCCTGGTGGTTTGTGATATTGGGCGAAATCTCGTAGCAGCTCTGGGCCTAGCTGGTTTGATGCACATCCCTTGCCTGGCGCATGTGCTGAATTTGATGGTGCAGAGGTTGCTTAAAAATTACCTTGATATGTCAGAGCTTCTGCAGAAAGTGCAAAGTGTCTGTGCACGCTTTTAGCGTTCTTATCCTGCTGCTGCTCGCCTGTTAGTGCTGCAGCGTAACTTCCCACTCACCCCCTCATATGCGACGTGCCAACAAGGTGGAACTCAACCTTACACATGCTGGCCTGGCGATAGTGGAGTTTCAGCTGCAGCATGCAAGGGTAAATTGCTCTGCGGAACAGCACCACTTCACCACCAATGAATGGGCCTCCATGCGAGACCTGTGTGCCTTGTTGCGCTGTTTTGAGTGATCCATCAACATGGCCAATGCCGATGATGCCGTTCTCAGAGTTACTATCCCACTTTGCCTCCTTGAAAAAACGCTTTGGGCGATGATGGAAGAGGATGTGGCACAGGAGGAGGAGGAGGAAGAAGGATCATTTCCAAGGGTTTCAGGCCAGTCATTCCAAGTGGCGCTGACGGTGGGTTCCTGCACCCACAAACACCAGGTACACAATTGTCCAGCAAAAGCACAGTTCTGGAGGATGATGAGGTGGAGAATGAGGAGATGGAGGAGGAGGAACTGTGTTCACAGCAGGGTGGCACCCAAACTTGCTCAAGGCCATCACTTGTGCGTTTCTGGAGGGATACAGAGGACACAGACGATACACCTCCCACAGAGGCCAGCTTATCGTTGCCTCTGGGCAGCCTGGCACAAATGAGCAATTACATGCTGCAGTGTCTCCGCAACGACCGCCGAGTTGCCCACATTCTAACTTGTGCTGACTACTGGGTTGCCATGCTGCTGGATCCCCCTTACAAAGACAATGTACCATCATTAATTCCGTCACTGGAGCGTGATCGTAAGATGCACGAGTACAAGCGCACGCTGGTAGACGCGCTGCTGGTGGCATTCCCACCTGACAGCAGGGCACAGTGGAAACACAAGGCGAAGGCAGAGGAGGAGAAAGAGGTCACCAACACAGTTGGGGCACCGAAAGCACCTCAGAAGGCAGGGTTAGCATGGCCGAAATGTGGAAAAACTTTGTCAGCACGTCACAACAACCAGCACCACCAGCTGATATGGAATGTCTTAGCAAGAGGCAGCATTTCAGCTACATGGCAGAGCAGTATGTGTGCACATGCCTACACATACTGAATGATGGGTCTGCCCCCTTCAACTTCTGGGTCTCCAAATTTGGCACATTGCCTGAGCTTGCCCTTTACACCTTGGAGGTGCTGGCCTGCCCTGCAGCCAGTGTATTGTCTGAACGTGTGTTTAGCACGGCAGGGGGCGTTATCACAGACAAGTGCAGCCGCCTGTCCACTGCCAATGTGGACAAGCTCACATTCATTAAAATGAACCAGGTATGGATCCCACAGGACTTGTCCGTACCTTGCGCAGATTAGACATGTATACCGGCCTTACCCAGCCATTGTTATACTCCAGCGCAATTGCTCATTGTTGTATCTTTTATATTTTCCACTCTTTTGGGGTGTACCCTAGTTAAAAAAATAAATGAAATTAAAACCAAAAACCAGTGTTGGCTACCTCTTCCTCCTCCACTGTCGCTTACACCTACACCGCTACGTCCACCGCCTCCTCAACCTCCTACTCCATATGGACCTTCACCTCTGTCAGAACCTCCCAGGGAGCCAGTAGTGGGATGAGGAACCCACTGGCAGTAAGCAGCTGACAGCCCAGAATGCGGTACAAGTTTAGGGATAATCCAAGAGGGGTAGTCAATGTCCAATCCGGGTCGAGGCAGGCAGCGAAGGTTCAAGGCGGAAGACAGTCCAGGGGTCAGTAGCCGGGAAGGATACAAAGAAACAACAGGCAATAGAAGGATCTGCAGGGAGGCTAGGTGTTCACCATAAGGTGGAATAACTCAGCAATGAACCAGAGCTCAGGCCAGGTCTTTATAGCCAGGGAAGGTAGGAACCACCCTCCCCAGGAACCAATGGCAGGCGAGGAAGGTGGAAGGTGTGTACTGGGAATCTCCCTCAGCAAGGCTCACACCTGACAGCCGGATAATGCAGGAACTCTATGCACCCGGAAATGTGCGAGCAGCCTGTGTACTGCGCACACGCCGTGCACCCGCACCTCGGGCACCAGGTGTTCTACCGAGCTGAAGGGGAACCCGTGCCCTGCGCCGTGCCCGTGGTCCCAGAGTAGGGGTAACACCCCCTGCTTCCTGACAGAGCCCCCCACCAAGGAGCGGCCTCCGGACGCGACCCTGGGAAGGCCTCTCGGGGTGAGCCCGATGGAACGCCCGCACCTTGGCGGCCGCATGGACATTCCCCAAGGGCTCCCAGGAACGCTCCTCGGGACCGTACCCCTTCCAGTGGATGAGATACTCCAGGACCCCACGCCGGCGGCGGGAGTCCAGGATCTCCTGGACTTCATACTCATCATCGTTATTCACCTGGATGGGAGGTGGTGGAGCAGGTGCCCGGTCCGGGAATGGGTTGGCACGGTGTGGTTTCAACAAGGACACGTGGAATACCGGGTGGATTCCCAGGGAAGTAGGCAACTGGAGCTTGGCTGCAACGTTGTTGACCATACTCACGATCTCAAAGGGACCAATGTAACGGGGTCCCAGTTTTCGGGAGGGACAGGACAGCTTGAGGTGCTGTGTGGAAAGCCACACCTTGTCCCCGTCTTTGTACCTGGGGAATTCTGTGTGTCTACGGTCTGCCTGCATCTTGTGCCGCTGCTGAGCGGCCTGGAGTTGTTGCGTTAGGGTCCGCCTCAGTTCTCGTAGGAGCCGGAGCCGTTGAGCCACTTCAGGCACTGGGACATCAAGGGGGAGATCCGGGAGAGTTGCGGGATGATAGCCGTAGTTGGCATAAAATGGTGAGAGCCCGGTGGAGGAATGAAGCTGATTGTTGAAGGAAAATTCCGCGAAGGGGAGATGGCTCACCCAGTCGTCTTGTAGATGGGATGTGTAACAGCGAAGGAACTGTTCGAGAGTTTGGTTGGTCCTTTCGGTCTGCCCATTGGACTGGGGGTGATAGGCAGAAGACAGGCTGCGAGTGATATGAAGGCTACGGCAAAACTGGGTCCAAAAGCGGGAGGTGAATTGTGAGCCCCGGTCTGAGACGATGGAATCAGGGAGCCCGTGCAACCGGAACACGTGTTGGAGGAACAACTCTGAGGTTTTTTGGGCCGTCGGGAGACCGGAGGTCGGAATGAAGTGGGACATCTTGGTACATCTGTCAACCACCACCATGATGGTGGTACAGGCTTGTGAAGGCGGTAAGTCCACAATGAAATCCATGGCTATGTTGCGCCATGGAAGGGTTGGCACTGGCAGAGGCTGTAATAACCCAACAGGTTTTGAGGTGGGACGTTTGTAGAGTGCACACACGGAACAAGACTCTATGAAGGAGCGTACGTCGGCTGCCAAAGAGGGCCACCAAAACTGACGTAGGATGCATTCCATGGTGTTGCGCCTACCTCGGTGGCCTGCTGTGGGGTGGTCATGGTGATGCTGTAGTACAGGCAGTCGCTGGGAGACTGGGACGTAGATCCACTGTTGGTGGTAACAAAGCCCCTGCTTCGTTGGCAGATGGGCTGCCTCCTCTGGAGCTGGCATGCTGGCCCGTCGGATCCTCTCGATCAAGGAGTGTTGGGTGGCTAGAAAGTATGCGGCTGGCAGGATCGGTTCCGGAGGTGCAGGATCGGCCTCGGAGGAGCACATACGGGACAAGGCATCAGCCTTGCCGTTCTTGGATCCCGGTCGATAGGTAATCTGGAGGCGAAAACGGGAGAAAAAGAGAGCCCATCTGGCTTGTCGAGGACGCAGTCGCTTGGCACTGCGGAGATATTCGAGGTTGCGATGGTCGGTGTACACCACCACAGGGTTTTCGGCTCCTTCCAGCAAATGTCTCTATTCCTCCAGGGCGTCCTTGATAGCGAGCAGCTCCCTCTCACCCACATCATAGTTGCGTTCGGCCCCGGTGAGTTTGCGGGAATAAAAGGCAACGGGATGGAGAAGCTGCTTCTCCCCTTGGACCTGGGAGAGAACAGCCCCGATAGCCCCCTCGGAGGCATCGGTCTCCAGAAAAAACGGGCAAGAGGCGTCCGGTTGTACTAGTATAGGTGCCTGTGTGAACAGCCTCTTAAGGTGCTGGAATGCCTGTTGGACCTTCGGGGTCCATTCAAACAGGGTGTTGCTCCTGGTCAGAGCAGTGATGGGAGCGCAGATCGCTGAAAAGTTCCGAATGAATCGGCGGTAAAAATTGGCAAAACCAATGAACTGCTGCACCATCCGCCGATTGCGGGGGACAGGCCAATTCTGGACGGCCTGGATCTTCCTGGGGTCCATCTCCACTCGACCTGGGGATAGGATGTAGCCCAGGAACTCAATGGACGAGACTTCGAAGGTGCTTTTTTCAAGCTTGCCATAGAGACTGTGGGTCCGCAGACGCTGGAGCACCGATTTGACATGCCGTTCGTGTTGTGGCAGTGATCTGGAGAAGACAAGGATATCGTCCAGATATACCACAACATGGGTATCCAACAGGTCACGGAAGACGTCATTGATGAAGCACTGAAATGTGTCAGGGGCGTTACAGAGCCCGAAGGGCATGACAAGGTACTCGTAGTGCCCAAACCGTGAGCGGAATGCTGTCTTCCACTCATCCCCCTCCCTGACACGAATCAGATTGTAGGCCCCACGGAGGTCGATCTTGGTGAAGAAACGGGCATCCTTGACTCTGTCCAGCAAGTCGGGAATGAGAGGGAGTGGGTACCGGTTTTTCTTGGTGATGTCGTTCAGGGCCCGGTAATCGACACAGGGCCGGAGACCCCCATCTTTTTTTCCCACAAAGAAGATGCCGGCCCCAACTGGAGAGGTCGAGGGACGGATGAACCCCTTCGCTAGGCTCTCCTCTATGTAGTCCTTCAGGGCCCTGGTCTCGGGTTCGGACAGATTGTACAAGCGCCCGTACGGCAGTGGGGCTCCAGGGAGCAGGTCAATGGGGCAATCATAAGGCCTGTGTGGCGGCAAGGCGTCTGCTCCTTTTTTTTCAAAAACGTCTGCATAGTCCCGATATTTGTCAGGTAGTCTGTGTTCAACGGTGCCCAGAACCGCAGGAGGGCTTGGAGCCGGAGACGCGTGAACAGGAGAACCGGAGGGGGGCGTGAAGGTGATGGAGCCAGAGGTCCAGTTAATCGTGGGGTTGTGTCTCCTAAGCCAGGGGATGCCTAAAATGACTGGAAACAAGGGGGAAGGCACGATGTCCCACACGATCTTCTCGGAATGGTAAAGGCCGATGCGGAGGAACAAGGGATGTGATTCCATGGCGATAGGTCCCGTCTTTAGGGTGCTGCCATCCACCAGATGCAGCTGGGATGGGTTCTTCTTAGGGCGCAACGGGATGCCTAGTTGGGAAGCCAGATCCTTGTCCATAAAACAGCTGCTTGCGCCCGAATCAATGATGGCAGAGAGATCAATATTGTTGTTGCCCAGCTGCAGGGAAACAGGGATGGTGAGATGAGACGAGTTGTTATACATAGGTAGGTTAATGCATACCGTGGGTGTCTCCGGCCTACCTTCGGTAGGTTTGATGGGACAGTCCTTCAGGAAATGGCCCGGTTTTGCGCAATATAAACACAGATGCAAGGTTCTTCTCCTGGTTCTCTCCACCGTGGACAGGGGACCCCGAACAGCCCCGATCTGCATCGGCTCCTCCTGGTTACCGTCTGCTGCCACAGGAACAGGAAGCCTTAAGGGTTCCGACCGGCGCTCCGTTAGAGGCGGGGTCTGTTGTCGCTCCTGTCGTCTTTCCCGGAAGCGGCGATCCAGGTGGGTTACTGAGTCCATCAGGCCCCCCAAGGAGCCCGGCACCCCAATGCGGGCGAGCTCATCCTTGAGCTGCTCGGACAAACCGATGCGGAATTGGTCAATCAAGGCCACCTCGTTCAAGCCCGTATCCGGGGCTACCTCACGGAATTCCATGATGTAATCCTCCACTGGACGTCTGCCCTGGCGGAGGGTGCGCAAGGTACCCCTGGCGGTTGAAGAACGCAGGGGGTCATCATAAAGTCTTTGCATAGCTGCGGCAAAGGACTTCCAAGATGCCAGCACTGGGTCATCGGCTAGTAGGAGTTGGTGCGCCCAGGTCTGGGGAGGCCCTGAGAGCAAGGAAATTGCCGTGTGTACCTTGACGAAGTCCGTGGCATATGTACGTGGCTTCAGGGAAAACAACAGCTCGCAGGAGATGATGAAGGAGCGGTACTTCCTCCGATCTCCTGAAAACCGCTCAGGGAGGCTGACTGACGGCTCGCTAGAGACCACTTCCAGGGTGCGCGCCGGCGTAGGGGGAGGCGAGGGTGGTAGCGCGGTGCGCTCTGCGATGCGCTGCTCCTGTGTGGCAACCCTCTGCAGCAGGTGCTCATGACTCGCTTGCATCTCCTGAAAGGCCTGCGTCATGAGGTTAAGTTGCTGGGTCATGGCCGTCATGGGATCCACTGCTTTTGCGGGTTCCATGGTGAAGGCTGAGTTATTATGTCAGAACCTCCCAGGGAGCCAGTAGTGGGATGAGGAACCCACTGGCAGTAAGCAGCTGACAGCCCAGAATGCGGTACAAGTTTAGGGATAATCCAAGAGGGGTAGTCAATGTCCAATCCGGGTCGAGGCAGGCAGCGAAGGTTCAAGGCGGAAGACAGTCCAGGGGTCAGTAGCCGGGAAGGATACAAAGAAACAACAGGCAATAGAAGGATCTGCAGGGAGGCTAGGTGTTCACCATAAGGTGGAATAACTCAGCAATGAACCAGAGCTCAGGCCAGGTCTTTATAGCCAGGGAAGGTAGGAACCACCCTCCCCAGGAACCAATGGCAGGCGAGGAAGGTGGAAGGTGTGTACTGGGAATCTCCCTCAGCAAGGCTCACACCTGACAGCCGGATAATGCAGGAACTCTATGCACCCGGAAATGTGCGAGCAGCCTGTGTACTGCGCACACGCCGTGCACCCGCACCTCGGGCACCAGGTGTTCTACCGAGCTGAAGGGGAACCCGTGCCCTGCGCCGTGCCCGTGGTCCCAGAGTAGGGGTAACACCCCCTGCTTCCTGAGAACCTCATAGATCAAGATTATTATTTTTAATTTTTACTTATTTAGTTTTTTATTTTAAGTCATTTCACTAATTTGTCTGATACATTGTTGGGTGACATATCACACATTTTTGGCTGTGATTACCCCTGCTCTACATTGTGGACCGGGAAATACCTTTCACAAATTCATCTGTTACATTGTTGGGTGAAATTCACCAATTTTTGGCTGTAATATACCCCTGCTCTACCTAGTGCACAGGGAAATACATTTAACTAATTTGTCTGTTATATTGTCGGGTGAAATTCACCAATTTATGGCTGTGATATACTCCTGCTCTACCTAGTAGACAGAGAAATACATTTCACTAATTTGTCTGTTATATTGTTGGGTGAAATTCACCAATTTGTGGCTGTGATATACCCCTGCTCTACCTAGTAGACAGGGTAATACATTTCACAAATTTTTCTGTTACATTGTCGGGTGAAATTCACCAATTTGTGGTTGTGATATACCCCTGCTCTACATAGTGGAAAGGAAAATAATTTTAACTAATTTGTCTGTTACATTTCTGGGTGACATTCACCAATTTTTGGCTATGATATACCACTTCTCTACCTAGTAGACAGGGAAATACATTTCACTAATTTGTCTGTTACATTGTCGGGTGAAATTCACCAATTTTTGGCTGTGATATACCACTGTTCTACCTAGTGGACAGGGAAATACATTTCACTAATTTGTCTGCTACATTGTGGTGTGAAATTCCCACATTTTTGCTGTGATATACCCCTGCTCTACCTAATGGACAATGAAATACATTTCACTAATTTGTCTATTACATTGTCGAGTGAAATTCCCAGTTTTTGGCTGTGATATACTCCTGCTCTACTTAGTGGAAAGGGAAATACATTTCACTAATTTGTCTGTTATATTGTTGGGTGACATTCACCAATTTGTGGCTGTGATATTCCCCTGCTCTACCTAGTGGACAGGGAAATACATTTCACTAATTTGTCTGTTACATTGTCAAGTAAAATTCACATTTTTTTTGGCTGTGATATACCACTGCTCTACCTAGTGGACAGGGAAATACCTTTCACTTATTTCTCTGTTACATTGTCAGGTGAAATTCCCAATTTTTGGCTGTGATATACCCCTGCTCTACTTAGTGGAAAGGGAAATACATTTCACAAATTTTTCTGTTACATTGTTGGGTGATATTCACCAATTTTTGGCTGTGATATACCCCTGATCTACATAGTGGACAGGGAAATACATTTCACTAATTTGTCTGTTAGTTTGTTGGGTGACATTTACCAATTTTTGGCTGTGATATACCCCTGCGCTAAATAGTGGACAAGTAAATACATTTCACTAATTTGTCTGTTACATTGTTTGGTGACAAATGCTCACCTTTTGCGCTAGAAAGTACATTTGCTGCCTACACTGCCTTTAGGACAGTGCGAATGGTGAGGCCAGAACAAGTACAGACTATAGTAGATTGGGGGCTGACAGTGCCTAAAGTTCCTTCGCATTGTCTCCCACCCAGTCCCCTATTGAAAGATCAGAGTTGGCACCTACAGCCTATGGCCATCTGTCTTTTAAATCACCCCTTGCAAATCAGGCAAGCAGTCTGAGCCCCATGTCATGCAGCAGTCTGTTATGCTTTTTGATGACTCTGCTGGTAGGGTTTCCGTGGGCCATCCGCATAGCAGTGCACCAGAAGTGGAAAAGATTGAGTGCACTGATGCCCAACCACTTGTGTTTCAGGATGAAAGACAAAACACAGGTGCCAACAGCTGGGGCTTTCTGCAGTCTGCAGACCGAGAAGGAGGGCAGGGATAAAGAGTGGGTGGAAAATGATGTGGAGGATGATGAGGTACTAGACCCCACATGGAATCATGGTCATGCAAGTGACCTGTCTAGTTCGGAGGAAGAGGCGGTGGTCGCATAGAGGCACCAGCACAGCAAAAGAGGGAGTAGGGTGCAAAAGCATGTGTTATATTCTTGGGTGACATTTTACCATTTTGTGCCATGAATAAAGCCCTGCTCTGCATAGATGACAGGGATGACAGGGATCTAAATTTCAAAAAACCATCTGTTACATTGTCAGGTGACATTTTACCAATTTTGCCATATACAAACCCCTGCTCTGCATAGGTGACAGGGACCAAATTTTTGTAAAGTCGTCTGTTCTATTGGTGGGTGACATGAACACAGTTTTGCAGTGAATAAACCCCTGCTCTGCATAGTTGACAGGGATTGAAATTTTAAAAAATTGTCTGTTCCATTGGTGGGTGACATTAACCCATTTTTTCTGATGAAAAACCCCTGCTCTGCATAGATGACAGGGACTTAAATTTCGATTTTTTTATTTATTTACACGTGCCCCCTCCTTTCATTCGATCCTTCCGCTTTAACAACTTGTCCCACATTTCCGCTCAATTACATTTCAGCCATTGATCTCCTTTGGATGTGGTATCCCTGTCTCACGCTACCTCTCCGGCGTGGAATTCTGATTCCCTGCAACCCGTGATCACCATGGTAGGCGCAGAAAAGAACATCGAAAGTTGACATCCAATTAGATATCCAATTAGATCGTGGACGTCACGGCTACGTGCGATCAGGCAGAAGTTATCTAGATACAAACGCAAAAACACAAAATGCAATCGCACTCTGCAACCAGCACTCTGCCCTGCCTTTATGCTGGATGTTGAATAAGGCATTGGTGTATATTTTGGCCAAAGCGTAATAAGCCACTCACCACGTCAAAGTCGCCTTAATGAGTGGTCCCTAACACTAGTTCCTACCTGTTATGGGCCACGACAGCCACACAAAGTCCAGGGAGCGCAGGTACAGCATGCACACCAAGCACACTCTGCTTTTAACCCCGTCCGGTGCCATTACAGCTTTCATCGGATCCAGGGATGCAAGTACCAACATGCATGCTCAGCCCACTATATACTTCTACTGGAGCCAAATGGCTACTGGTAGGTGCTATATAAGCAGACTCAGTTTTATACTGACTTTAAAATCAGCCTCCAGGGCATACTAACTGGTCAGGTGTGCATGACTGCTTGGAGATCGCCACGCCCTCAATATATACTACAAAGAAAAAATATGGGGGATTCTGCCCGCACAACCCTATGCAGGTGCATTGACTCTAGAAGTTATCTAGAGTCAATAAAGCGGCAGCAGGGCCTCTTCTGTCTAACGGTTCCAAATCCCCCAGTGACATTCCCTGTAATTTTTTATTAATCATTCCAATCAAGGGCATCTTAAGAGTCCTGTATTGTTATTTTTCGTCACTACCTCCCTTAGTCGGGAGTGGGTAATTGCCGCTCGCCCCCTCCTTTACTTGGAAACTTCTGCTTCAATAATTTGTTCCACATTTCCGCTCGATCACATTTAATTTCATCCATTGACCTCCCTTGGATGTGGTATCCTTTTCTCAGGCTCCTTCTCTGGCCTGGGACCCTGAATCCCTGCTACCCGTGATCACCATTGTAGGCGCTGAAAAGAACATCGAAAGTTGATAGAGAAGATTTCCAATTGGATTGTGGAAGTCACGGGGACGACCGACATGGTTGAGCAGTATGTGTGCATACACCTACACGTACTGACTGATGGATGTGCCCCCTTCAACTTCTGGCAAATTGGGCACATGGCCTGAGCTTGCCCTTTATGCCTTGGAGGTGTTGGCCTGCCCTGCAGCCAGTGTATTGTCTTAACGTTTGTTTAGCACGGCTGGAGGGGGTTATCACAGGTTATATTTCCCAATGTTTTGGGGTGTACCCTAATTTAAACAAAGAAAATAAAATAAAATATAAAACCAAAAACCATTGTTTGCTACCTCCGCCTCCTCCACCGCCGCTTCCGCCTACACCGCCACATCCACCGCCTCTTCAACCTCCTACTCCATATGTTCTAAAACCCTTTATGTTGTGTATTAGTGGCAAAAGAAACATATATTTGCCGTTGAGCGGTGCATTTATATGTTCTTAAGCCCTTTTTGCATGTATTAGTTGTACAAAAAAGTATTTGCTGTTGTGTAACATAGTAACATAGTACATAAGGCCGAAAAAAGACATTTGTCCATCCAGTTCAGCCTGTCATCCTGCAAGTTGATCCAGAGGAAGGCAAAAAAAATAACTGTGAGGTAAAAGCCAATTTTCCCCACTATAGGGGAATAAACAATTCCTTCCCGACTCCAATAAGACTCAGAATAACTCCCTGGATACACGACCCCTCTCTAGAAGCTATAGCCTGTAATATTATTACGCTCCAGAAATACATCCAGGCCCCTCTTGAATTCCTTCACTGTACTCACCATCACCACCTCCTCAGACAGAGAGTTCCATAGTCTCACTGCTCTTACCGTAAAGAATCCTTTTCTATGTTTGTGGACAAACCTTCTTTTCTCCAGACGCAGAGGATGTCCCCTCGTCACAGTTCGGGGAATAAATACGTGTGACGTCACCACATTTTCCCAGCATCTTGACGTGTTGATGTTAGCATGCGCAAGATTTGGCGCTCTTCTTTAATCTCTGTATTGACCCCTGATATATTTATACATATTAATTAGATCTCCCCTCAGTCGTCTTTTTTCTAAAGTGAATAACCCTAATTTTGATAATCTTTCAGGGTACTGTAGTTGCCCCATTCCAGTTATTACTTTAGTTGCCCTCCTCTGGACCCTCTCCAGCTCTGCTATGTCTGCCTTGTTTACAGGAGCCCAGAACTGTACACAGTACTCCATGTGTGTTCTGTCTAGCGATTTGTAAAGTGGTAGGACTAGGTTCTTATCTCGGGCATCTTTGCCCCTTCTGATGCAACCCATTATCTTATTGGACTTGGCAGCAGCTGCCTGACACTGGTTTTTGCTGCTTAGTTTGCTGTTTATTAAAATTCCTAGATCCTTTTCCATGTCAGTGTTAGGCCTCATGCACACGACCGTTGGGTGCATCCGTGGCCGTTGTTCAGTTTTCCGAGATTTTCTGCGGACCCATTGACTTTCAATGGGTCCGTTGAAAACTCGGAAAATGCACCGTTGTTCATCAGCGGCTGTGGTCCGTGTTTCCTGTCCGTCAAAAAAATATGACCTGTCCTATTTTTTTGACGGACAACGATTCATGGACCCATTCAAGTCAATGGGTCCGTGAAAGAACACGGATGCACACAAGATTTGCATCCGCATCCGTGATCCGTGGCCATAGGTTACTTTCATACAGACGGATCCGAAGGTCCGTCTGCATAAAAGCTTTGTCAGAGCTGAGTTTTCACTTCGTGAAAATCCAGATCCGACAGTATAATCTAACACAGAGGCGTTCCCATAGTGATGGGGACGCTTCTAGTTAGAATATACTACGAACTCTGTACATGACTGCCCCCTGCTGCCTGGCAGCACCCGATCTCTTACAGGGGGCTGTGATCCGTACAATTAACCTGAGGGGTTGATTTTGCCGCACCTGAGGGGTTAATTGTGCATATCATAGCCCTCTATAAGAGATAAGGGGCTGCCAGGCAGCAGGGGGCAGACCCCTCCCTCCCCAGTTTTAATTTCATTGGTGGCCAGTGCGGCCCCCCTGTCTCTATTGTATTATTTTCATTGGTGGCCAGTGTGCCCCCCCGTGCCCCCCTCCCTCCCTCTATTGTATTATTTTCATTGGTGGCACAGTGTGCGGCCCCCCTCCCTCCCTTCATTGTATTATTTTCATTGGAGGCACAGTGTGCACCCCCCCCCCCCCCGCACACTGGCCACCAATGAGTTAATACAATAGAGGGAGGGAGGGCCGCACACTGTGCCACCAATGAAAATAATACAATAGAGGGAGGGGGGGCCGCGCACTGGCCACCAATGAAAATAATACAATAGAGGGAGGGAGGGGGGGCCGAGGGGGTCTGCCCCCTGCTGCCTGCTGGCTGGCAGCCCCTGATCTCTTACAGGCGACTATGATACGCTCAATTAACCCCCCCTCAGGTGCAGCACCTGAGGGGTTAATTGTACAGATCATAGCCCCCTGCAGTCATGTACACAGTTCTTAGTATATTCTAACTTGAAGCGTCCCCATCACCATGGGAATGCCTCTGTGTTAGAATATACTGTCGGATCTGAGTTTCACGATCTAACTCATATCCAACAGTATATTCTAACATAGAGGTGTTCCCATGGTGATGGGGACGCTTCAAGTTAAAATATATCCGATGGTATAATAGGGACTCCTGACTTTACATTGAAATTCAATGCAATTGCACCATATTGTGTCAATTTCAAACGGATCCGTCCCCATTGACTTGCATTGTCAGTCAGGACGGATCCGTTTGGGTCCGCACGGCCAGGCGGACACCAAAACGATTTTTTCTTCATGTCCGTGGATCCTCCAAAAATCAAGGAAGACCCACGGAAGAAAAAACGGACACGGATCACGGACCTACGGACCCCATTTTTGCGGACCATAAAATAAAAAAACGGTCGTGTGCATGAGGCCTTACCGAGTGTTTTATCATTTAGTATGTACGGGTGACTTGCATTATTCCTTCCCATGTGCATAACTTTACATTTGTCAGTGTTAAACCTCATCTGCCACTTATCTGCCCAAGCCTTCAATCTATCCAGATCCCTCTGTAGTAGTATACTGTCCTCTTCAGTGTAAATTACTTTACACAGTTTACTGTCATCTGCGAAAATTGATACTTTCCTATGCAAGCCTTCTACAAGATCATTAATAAATATATTGAAGAGAATAGGGCCCAATACTGACCCCTGAGGTATCCCACTAGTGACAGTGACCCAATCTGAGTGTGTACCGTTAATAACCACCCTCTGTTTCCTATTATTGAGCCAGTTACTTACCCACATACAGACATTTTCTCCCAGTCCAAGAATTCTCATTTTATATACTAACCTTTTATGTGGTACAGTGTCAAATGCTTTGGAGAAGTCCAGATATACAACATCCATTGATTCGCCGCTGTCAAGTCAAGAACTTATCTCCTCATAGAAACTGATTAAATTAGATTGGCATGACCGATCCCTCACGAAGCCATGCTGATATGGCTTTATTTGCTTATTTCCGTTGAGATGCTCTAACATAGCATCTCTCAGAAAACCTTCAAACAGTTTACCCAAAACAGATGTTAAACTTACCGGCCTATAATTTCCAAGCTCTGTTTTTGGACCCTTTTTGAATATTGGCACCACATTTGCCATGCGCCAATCCTGTGGGACATTCCCTGTCAGTATAGAGTTTGCAAATATCAGAAATAAGGGTCTGGCTATGACATTACTTAATTCCCTTGGGATACGGGGTGTATGCCATGCGGTCCTGGCGATTTGTCTATTTTAATCTTTTTATGTCGCTGATGTACTTCTTCCTGGGTCAGACAGGACACTTTTAATGGGGCATTTATTTTTACATTCTGCATGTCATCTGACAGTTTATTTTCCTCAGTGAATACATTGGAGAAAAAAAAATGTAACAGCTTTGCTTTCTCCTCGTCGCTCTCTGCGACTCCCCCCTCATTACTCTTTAAAGGGCCGACACCTTTAGATTTATACTTTTTAACATTTATATAATTGAAGAACATTTTAGGGTTAGTTTTACTCTCTTTGGCAATTAATCTCTCGGTCTCTAGTTTGGCCGCTTTTATTTGTTTTTTACTTGTTCTATTTTTTTCCTTATAGTTTTTCAGTGCTTCCGTGCTACCCTCCTGTTTTAGTGATTTATATGCTTTCTTTTTGTCATTTATTGCTTTTTTTACAGTTCTATTTATCCACATTGGTTTCTTTTTGTTCCTTAACCTTTTATTCCCATTCGGTATGTACCTCTCACAATGAGATTTTAGGGTATTTTTAAAGATATCCCATTTTGTGGCTGTATTTTTATTTTTGAGGACTTTGTCCCAGTTAGTTAGGCCTATGGTCTCTCTTAGTTGGCTAAATTTAGCTTTTTTGAAGTTTGAAGTTCCTCCCTGTAGAAACGCTCTTTTGAATGATAATTGGAAGGTTATTACTTTATGGTCACTATTTCCCAGGTGTCCACCAACCTGCACGTCTGTTGTTCTGTCAGGCCTATTGGTTAATACTAAGTCCAGTATGGCCATCCCTCTAGTCGGGTCCTGAACCAGTTGGGAAAGGTAATTGTCTTTTGTTATTGCCAAGAACCTGTTTCCCTTATGAGATATACAGGATTCAGTTTCCCAGTCTATATCTGGGTAGTTGAAGTCCCCCGTAATAACCATCTCATTATGATTTGCCGCCTTGTCTGTGATGAAGTTAGAAAATTACAGCCCTTTTTGGAGTGTATCAGTGCCAAAAAAAGGATTGATTAGCTGTTGTGTGGTGAAGTGGCAAAACTACAGACTTTTTTGGGGCGTTATAATTTCCAGAGAACTGCCAGGCCCTGCACAGGGGGGTGGCAGAGGCCTAAATGTTTCTGGCACAGGTCATTGCAGAGTAAGGGGGAGTGGCAGCAGGAGTCACAGCAAGAGGCCTGAGCTCCCTGTGTCATCTAGCGGTCGTGTCTTGACCAGCAACCCATCAGTCCTTGAATGGTTGACTCGGTTATCCACTTTGTCCCAAGTGACATCAGACACCCCAGCCAAGAGTTGATGGGTTTGTCAGACATAACCCTTAGTTAGCATGGTCCAGGAGAAGGCCCTGTGCCCTCACCTGTCCTCAACCTGCCTCTATCATTTCTGTTCCCTCAGCCAGAGAAGTATTATATGCGGTGGGCTCAGCCCACTATACAGCGAGGACTAGCTACTAAAGGACAGTCAGCAGCTACTGGCCAGCCAAGATGTAAAGGAGACATTCGCCACATCCTTCGCTAGGCGGACAAGTAGTTATGAGGAAAGCGGCATGGGAGCTGGTGTTGCACGCGTTGAGGCTCCTGACCCAGAGCCCCTTGAGGAAGACATCAATGAGGTGCAGACAGTACTTGATGGTGAAAATGTAGCTGAACACACTTGAAAGTCGGGTGAATTAGACGCTTCATCATCATCGGGAGAAGAGGATAGCAGCTTGCCCATGATGAAGCCTGGCTGGGAGACAGCAGGATGGCAGCAGTGGGAGGTCGGTAGCCAAATGCGACAGGGGTAGACCACACACTTCGCAGGAGCCTACCTGCCCGGAAAGTAGTGGAAGCAGCGGGTGTAGCAGTCAGTTAGTACGTAGTGTTGGGGGTAAAATCACCTACTCGGCGGTGTGGCAGTTTTCTGTTATGCCGCCAGAGGAGGTGAACATGGCCATATGTAGAATCTGTGGGCAGAAGGTGAAGCGTTTTCTTTAAATGGACTGCGCTGCACCAGGACAGAGCTACAAAAGTCCTCCCTTCCAGATCTCACAGGAAATTCCTGGACATGGGTAAGCAGTCAGTTCACTCGAATTCACCTTTCCTCCAGGGAACCTTATAATAAATCAAGGTGTCGCCAATAGTGAAGTACAATCACAAGAGGTTCCAACTGCAAGGCTCAATACAAAGAAATACAAAAAATAAAACATCCATAAAATACATCAAACACATTGATAAAACAAATATCTCAGAAAGACCTCCTTTGGGTCACCAAGTTACTGGTCAAACTATAGATTGCAAACAAATCTGGACTGCTCCAGACTAATAGCATCTCAGTATATATAATCGTAAGCCATGCGATCATATCGATTACATCTGAAGTTTCATACATGATCGCATGGTTAACACAGAGACATATCTGGACCAATCTCATGCGCCAACATTCTCATGATTAGCACAGGGATAAATCTGGACTGATCGCATATGTTCACATGGAATAGCTAGATTGCATAATATTAGCACAATTTACGCTAACACTCCCAGGGTTGATACCCAGGGTAACTACACAAGTATGTCTAAACTGGTCACATCCTAATCGCAAAGCATTCTCCTACTCACCGCTAACCACCCCCCTTTAAGGCACAATATCTATCCAATGGAAAATAAATCACACCTCTTGGAGGCTATCCCCTCATTCAAGGCTAGCTGAAACGTCACCACCCACATCGTTGGTTACAACCCTCATTCAATTACACCTGATACCGCCCTCCTCCATTCATTCCTGTCCGATGTGCCCTACCTCACATGGTACAATCCAACCAATGGAGACATCAGAGGTCATATGGCTCTTTCCAGCCAGTAACAACTTCACATGTCATAAGGCCGCCCTTCAGTAGTTGTTTACACACACATGGGACCGCCCTCCTTCATTCATGGATGGCCACTCCTCTCCCCCACGAGATCCTTACCCACCAAAGGTAGAGTACCTCTCCTGGGGCTACCTCCCTCCATCCAGGAATGATTGAATGATTGAACACATCGCGATCCACAAAATTGCCTCCAACTAGATTACTCCCTCACTACTGCCACAGACTTACCATGGCCAGAACGGGGATTGCAGAAAATTCTCATGGAACCATGTAGAGGAAAAAGGGGGGGGGGGGAAGGAAACATCAGCCCAAACCCCCAAAAAAGCAGGGGGACCTAATGGGGATTTTTAATCTGAGTTCCCATGTATTGTCTGATTCAGAAAGGGAGGTTTTGGGAAAAGGACTCAAATTTACACCTACATTGAGGATTAACAAATTTGAGGCCTTTTTGGATGTACATAAGTTTATACGTGAGCTGAATATTGCCAAATACTATGTATCCAATCAAGCCCCGGTGAAAAATAATGAGGTGGATGGGGGGATTGTGCATACACATTTAAAGGAAAAATCTACGTTCTACCCTAAAAATAAAAATAACAAATTTTAGGAGAGGAGTTTTAAAGGAAATTGAGGCACTAAGTGTGAAACCAAGGAGACAGAACCTGATACAGGAACAAAGGAATGCACTTAAGAGCTTGAATGATAATCATGAGATTATTGTAAAGCCAGCGGACAAGGGAGGGGGCGTAGTCGTTATGGATGTAGTGAAGTATAAGGCAGAAATGTTGAGGTTACTATCAGATGGAAAGACCTATAAGGTTTTAAAAAAGAACCCAACAATCCAGTATAAAGGAAAACTTGATGCTCTCTTGACTAGAGGTTATAGGGATAAGATCATAAATAAAAAAGGGTTGTATTACCTAAATAACAAGTTCCCGGTCACAGCGGTAATATACTTTCTGCCCAAAATACACAAGAGTCTGACCAACCCCCCTGGCAGGCCCATTGTGTCGGGGATTAACTCTCTTACTAATAGGTTAGGAGAATATGTTGATTATTTTCTCCAGAAATACGTCCCACTGTTGCCATCCTATTTGAAGGACTCAGGGAGTGTTCTAGATCTAATTAAAGGATTTGGTGCCTGCCCTGAAGATATGTGGCTGGCAACAGTCGTTGTAAAATCACTATACACAGTAATCCCCTAGGATTTAGGCCTTGGAGCGATAGCGGAGGAGCTAAGGCAGGATACTTTGATGACGGAGGCACAAGGGAAGTTCATCCTTGATTGTGTAGACTTTTGCCTCTGTCATAACTATTTCTAGTATAAGGACAACTACTACCTCCAGCGCACAGGAACGGCAATGGGGGCGAAATTTGCCCCCAGTTTCGCTAATATTTTTATGGGGGCATGGGAAAAAGAAAACATCAACCCCGTTTTGAATAAAATGACTGCTTTTGGTGAACTCACTATCTGGGAAAGGTTCATTGACGACTGTCTGATTGTGTGGAGGGGAGAGAGAGACAGGGTCTTTTGAACTTCATTAACAGTCTGAACATGAATCAATGGAACCTCTCCTTCACAAGTACAGTTTGTAATAAAAGCATTGATTTCCTTGACCTAACAATCTTTCGGGAAGATAATCACCTTAAGACCAAAACGTTCTTCAAGGAGACTGATGTTAATGGGTATATAGACACTTCTAGTTGTCATTATACCCCTTGGCTGAAGAATATACCTCCAAGGGGCAACTAAAAAGGGTTCACAGTAACTGCACAAAGGATGACGACTTTAGAGCGCTGAATGAGGTTATTAGTGAGTGGTTTCTGGAGAAAGGATACTGTAGAGAGGATCTAGAGAAGAAGTAGAGAGGGAAAATGGAGGACAGGGAAACTCAGGGAGAACAAAGAAAGACTTCAGTTTTTCGTTCCTCACACAGTATTACGTCCAGGCTGGAATTATTAAGAATATAATAAGGAAGAATTGGCCAACCCTAAAAAATGACCCAGTGTTAGGGAAGGATATCCCGGAACATCCAAATGTGATTTTTAGAAAAGCATCAAGTTTACGAACCAAACTGGTGCACAGCTCCTCACATTTTGAGGGTGCTAGGAAAGGGAACAAATTTACCTGGTGTGGGTTCTGTCTGCCGTGCCCTAATAGGAAGAGAGAAAAAAGAAAGAGGGATACTCAGGCTATACATTCCAATCAGAAGGGTCAGGATTACAAAATAAAAGGATGCATCACATGTGAAAGTGTAGGGGTGGTCTACATGCTGGAGTGCCCGTGTGGCCTCCAGTATGTGGGCCGCACCATGCGAAAGCTGAAAGTTAGAATTCAGGAGCTTGTCCGTAACATCAGAAAGGGACTTGAGACCCATAGTGTCTCGATGCATTTTAAAATCAAACATCAGAAAGATCCGAGTGGCCTGTTATTTGCAGGGGTGGAGTTGGTTAAGCCACACTGGCGGGAAGGGAATTCAATTGAGCGGATCAATAGGAGGGAAGTTGAATGGATCTACAAGATGGATTCTTTGCAACCAAAAGGGATAAACGTAGAATTCAATTTAAAACCCTGCCTTACCTGAGAGAATTTTCTGCAATCTCCGTTCTGGCCATGTTAAGTCTGTGGCAGTAGTGAGGGAGTGACCGCTTCTAGTTGGAGGCTATTTTGTGGATCGCGATGTGTTCAATCATTCCTGGATGGAGGGAGGTAGCCCCAGGAGAGGTACTCTACCTTTGGTGGGGAAGGATCTTGTGGGGAAGAGGAGTGGCCATCCATGAATGAAGGAGGGTGGTCCCATGTGTGTGTAAACAACTACTGAAGGGCGGCCTTATGACATATGAAGTTGTTACTGGCTGGAAAGAGCCATGTGACCCCTGATGTCTCCATTGGTTGGATTGTACCATGTGAGGTAGGGCACATAGGACAGGAATGAATGGAAGAGGGCGGTTTCAGGTATAATTGATTGAGGGTTGTAACCAACGATGTGGGTTGTGACATTTCAGCTAGCCTTGAATGAGGGGATAGCCTCCAAGAGGTGTGGTTTATTTTCCATTGGTTAGATATTGTGCCTTAAAGGGGGGTGGTTAGCAGTGAGTAGGAGAATGCTTTGCGATTAGGATGTGACCAGTTTAGATATACTTGTGTCGTTACCCTGGGTATCAACCCTGGGAGTGTTAGCGTAAATTGTGCTAATGTTATGCGATCTAGCTATTCCATGTGAACATATGCGATCAGTCCAGATTTATCCCTGTGCAAATCATGAGAATGTTGGCGCATGGGATTGGTCCAGATATGTCTCTGTGTTAACCATGCGATCATGTATGAAACTTCAGATGTAATCGATATGATCGCATGGCTTACAATTATATATACTGAGATGCTATTAGTCTTGAGCAGTCCAGATTTGTTTGTAATCTATAGTTTGACCAATAACTTGGTGACCCAAAGGAGGTCTTTTTGAGATATTTGTTTTATCAATGTGTTTGATGTATTTTATGGATGTTTTATTTTTTGTATTTCTTTGTATTGAGCCGTAAGGGCTATGATGATTTTAAGGAGGTGTGGTAGCTTACCATCGGCAGGTATATAAAGACCGCCTCTAGGTAGGCGGAGTAGATACCCCTGACAAAGCTTCCTAAAGCGAAACCCGGGTCGAGTGAATGATTTGTGTACACTGCTTGTTACCTTATCCATCTTGTGAGTATAATAAAAGCCTTGCAGTTGGAACCTTTTGTGATTGTACTTCACTATTGGCGGCACCTTCATTTATTAGAAGGTTCCCTGGAGGAAAGGTGAATTTTTGTGAACTGACTGCTTACCCATGTCCAGGAATTTCCTGTGAGATCTGGAAGGGAGGACTTTTGTAGCTCTGTCTTGGTGCAGCGCGGTCCATTTAAAGAAAACTCGTCTATAGATGTGAACATTGCCCAATTCCCTTTTGGAATTTGTGACGCACCAAAAGAAAGGCAACGTACTAAAGGCTGCTTTATATATTTTATATATACTTTATTTAGAAGGTGAAGCGTGACAAGGGTGCCAATGTTGGCACTATGGCCCTGCATCAACATATGCAGCATCACCATGAAGTGGCCTGGGAGAACTGTGACGCTGATGTGGTGGTCCAGCCTTCCGCAGCATCACCCAGTGGCAAGCAGCCGATTTCAGGCAGTCAAGTCTCCACCACCTATGCCAAAGGGAGCTGTCTGTCCTTCTCATCATCTGCTGGTCCTGATGCTCCTGCTTCCCCTCCTCCTCATCAGTCATTCCGTCAGCAATCGAACATCGAAGCGATTGCCAAGAGACAACATTATGCGTGCACTCATCCATCGGCGGAAAAGCTGAATATGCTCCTGTATAAGTTGCTGCTGCTGCAGTCCCTCCCCTTCCAAGTGGTGGACTCTGCACCTTTCAGAGAACTGATGGCCTGTGCCGAGCCGAGGTGGAAAGTTCCAAGCCATAATTTCCTTGCCAAAAAGGCAGTACGAGCCCTACACACATATGTAGAAGAGAAGGTAGGCCAGTCCTTGAGCCTGTCGGTGTCTGCCAAAGTGAACGGCAGCATCGACGTGTGGAGTTGTAACTACGGTCAAGGAAAATACATGTCCTTTATGGCCCACTGGGTGAATGTGGTTCCTGCACAGCCACACCAGCAACTTGGCCAGGTCACGCCTCTTCCGCCTCCACGTTGTCACGCCATTGGTCCTGCGACAATGTCTGCCTCTGCCTCCTCATCCTCCCTCATGTCCTCAGCCTCCACTACAGAGGCAATTCACAGTGCCCTGTGCAGGGCACAGCAGTATCACGCTGTTCTGCACTCTGTTTGCCTGGGCGAACAGAGCGGAGTCACAGAGGGGAGGAACTGCTCTGTGTCCTTCATCTAGAAATGAAATCCTGACTTTCTCCACGACAACTCAAAATCGGAACCATGGTGACCGACAACAGGAAGAACATGGTGTTGGCGCTGTGTCAAGGAGGACTGAGTCATGCACCCTGCATGGCACACGTGTTCAATCAGGGGCGTATATAGAAATCACTGGGCCCCATAGCAAGAATATCTAAATTGGGCCCCCATTCCCCTTTTATAGCCCCTCCCACTACCCATTCCAGACCTCTCCCTTTGTTCCATGAACTATGCTTGCTGCTGCGTTTTATAATTTATGCCATCAGGGCTGGATTGGGATTACAAAACAGCCCTGGCACACAAAATAAGTATAATAGATGCAGTGTGTACAGATGTATTGTATAGCAATGTATAGCAGTGTACTGTTATGTGAGGTACGAAATATAATAGATGCAGTGTGTATAGATTTATAGTATATACAGCAGAGTACTGATATGTGAGGTACGAGGTATAATATATGCAGTGTTTACAGGTATATAGTATTTACAGCAGTGTATTGATATGTGAGGTATGGGATATAATATATGCAGTGTGTACAGGTATATAGTATATACAGTAGTGTAATATGTGAGGTACGAGGTTTAATAGATGCAGTGTGTATATGTATATAGTAAATACAGCAGTGTATATACAATATAGGCCAGATTTATCATTAGCTCAAGTCAAAATAATGGAGTGAAAAAGTTACAAATTTTTGCGCAATCGCTAAAAGTGTGCAAACATGTGCAAAAATCAGTTTTAAAAAGTCAGAAAAAAATTTGTAATTTCACTCTATTGAGGACCATTCTTTTCTTTTTAATAGAACATGCGACTTTTGTAAAGCCGCTTACTGAAGGATAAACTACTACCGTCAAACCACAGTTATCACAGTATTATAGGACCATTAATAAATCTGACTTAGCCAAAAGTGACTTTGGACATATGTAAAAGAGGAGTAAGATGTAAGTGTAATGATAAATCTGGCCCGATATCTTTACATCTATTATACCTTGTACCTAACATATCAGTACACTGCTGTATATACTATATATCTGTACATATTGCATCTATAATACTGTGTAATATATGCAGTGTATGTGAGGTACATGAGGTAGTGGTCACTGTAACTGTCTGAAGTATTATACATAAGTGAGGAATAAGTAAAAACATGTGGCACGTAGGAGGGTTAAATGACGAGACGTGGAGGACCTCCTCTTACCACTCCATTCCAGTCATCATGGAGCAATGCAGAGCTGATTGTGAACTTCTAATACTTGCTGTTAGGGGTTGAAGGACCTGTGATGATCACAGGTTCTGGCAGATGTATCTTTCAAACCTAGGAACTACACCATTTTTGGTGCAGTTCCTTTGCTAGATACTGCAGGACATCTGATGTTGAAAATGATGTCATAACAGGTCCTGGCATATGCACTGTTCTAACCTGGGAAATACACTTTACACTGCGCAGTTACCGTACAGGACCTGTAATGACATCATCAAAGGTCCTTTAGCTTTAGGAAGATAGACAGGAGCAATTAGGGGGAGGAGCCTCTCTTCCACTGCAGGTCCCTCTTCCTCACAGGCCCCATAGTAGCTGCATGGTCTGCCTATATGAAAGGTACCCCACTGTGTTCAATCTGGTTGTCAAGCAGTTCCTGAAGTCTTCCACCCATCTGCAAGACATCCTAAAAATGGCCAGGAAACTTTGCATGCACTTCAGCCACAAAGCATACCCTCCTTGAGCTGCAGCAGCAGCAGAATGGCATCATACAACATAGGCTGACATGCAACGTTTCCACCAATTGGAATTCCACCCTCTGTATGTTGAACCGACTATATGAACTGAGAAAGGCCATAAACTATTTCTTGATGATCCAAATGGACAGGATTACTCCTCTGTGTAACTTTGATATAAGCCAGTGGCAGCTCATGCGTGACACCTGCCGTTTTTTCTTGGCCACATGAGCCTTGTGGGGGCAGAACTGGAGGAGGAGGATTAGAAGGAGGACATTGGAGCACAAGCAATGTGTAGCAAAATGGCTTGTTTTTACACACAGGTGACAGGAGAGGAGGAGCAGGAGCAACCAGAGGAGCTACAGGGCGATGAGTAAGACGAGGTAGAGGACCCCGACACACCGTGGCAGTATGCAGTGGAGATGGAGGCCGGGAGTCCCTCCAAGTCACTTTCACAAATGGCCCAATGCATGCTCACTTGCTTGAGTAGTGACAGACGAATTGTCACCATTCAGCAGAGGGATGACTCCTGGCTCTCCACCTTCTTGGACCGTCGCTACCAGTTCAAAATGGGGGCCTTTTTTAGACCCACTGAGATGAAGGACAAACTGAATTACTATAGAGACATCCTATGTAGTTAGTTGGCCTCTGCCAATCTGCTGCATCGTCCATCCTCTCGCAGGTCTGACTGTGGGGGCCCTTCAGTCTAGAGTCACTGATTAGCAGCATTCCTCACCCGCCTAGTGAAGAAACTACTCACCACCACCAGAAGTTAGACCTGGAGCAGGACCTGAACCAGCAGGTGGTGGCATACTTGGACAGTACCCTGCCACCCCACATTGAATATCCGCCAGACTACTGGGCAGCCAAACTGGATTTGTGGTCACAACTAGCAGAGTTAGCCCTGGAAAAGCTGTCCTGCCTGGCCAGTAGTGAGGCATCAGAGTGGGTATTTAGTGCGGCGGGGGCCATAGTTACCCCAAGAAGAACTTTTCTGTCCACCCAAAATGTGGAGAGACTGACCTTTGTCAAGAAGAATCACTTGTGGATCAGCCAGGATTTCCACCCACCAATGCCTAATGCAGCAGACTAGATCATCCATGGTGCCACACCAACAGTTTGACAAAACAGACCGGTTTCTTCTGGCTACCTGCCTCAGCTACTATTCTGATGCTGCCACCCGCCCGATGCCACACATCTATTGCCAAGTGCGCCTTCTTTCACCCATCATCTTCAGCTGGTACCCGTATTGCCACCAACCTCCCCACTCTGTCACTGGGTCACTCTGTGGTCTCCTGATGCTGCTGCCACCTCCACACTATGCCACATTGCCACTCTATGATCTCCTGGTGCTGCTGTCACCTCCACACTATGTCACTTAGCCACTCTGTGGTCTTCTGATTCTGCTGTCACCTCCACACTATGTCACCTTGCCACTCTGTGGTCTCCTGATGCTGCTGCCACCTCCACTCTATGTCACCTTGCCACTAAAGTTTGAAAACCAGATAACCGCCAGAACAATACCCTTAGGAATAGCCCAATGTCAAACTGGTTAGTTGGCACAGTGGTTCCACAACCTTTATCCACTACAGTGAGCTCAGGCCACGGATCCTGCTGGGCTACCCTGTATGGTTCTACCTGAGGTATTTCAAGAACTGGCTCAGCAGCATGAACTCCAGGAGCAAATACTGTTTTACTTGCACAATGTGTTGTAACGTCCTGACAACTACCACAGTGGTAACATAATTAGAATTAAGCTAAGTTTTGAAAAATTTGATTCAGCAGTGTCGCTGAAGTTTGACAAGAAATGTGATCAGTTACAAATTAATCTGTCATGAATCGCTATAAATCAGATATACCCAGACCAATCTGCCTTTAAGTAAAATACTGCAAAACTGACGCACAGTAATTCTATAGCTAACGGAACGAATTAACTAAGAATATTGGTGCACTGCACACTTATGTACATGGCAATAAATTAGACCTGTCTGTAATACTGATGGCACAGTAACGCTATAGCTAACATAACGGATTAGCTATAACTCTTGGTGCACTGCACAGTTATGTACACAGTGATAAATTGTAGCAGAGTCTGTAGTTCAGCAGTCTCCTTTACTCTCCCTCCACTCCACTTGCAACATTCCTGCAGTCTCCCTGCACTCTCCCTCTCCAATATTTCCTACACCCTCTGTTAACAGTTTACAGCAACAGTGTCCCTGTCATGTTTCTGCGTATGATTAGCTCACAGTAAAATGGCGGCGACCACAGGGGATCAGGGTTTTATATAGTTCTGATATCTGTGACATAACAGGGGCATGGCTATCTGTGGATTGGCTGGCTGCATTGCATTAGGGGTGATCTTGCATTCCCAGGCTTGTCTCCTCTACGCTTACTTTCATTTTCCAACATGTGCATCCGACATTTTAAGAAAACTGATTACGCTTGGAAATTCGTATTTGTTTAGAATCAAAGTTTTCCTAAACTTCGGACCGAATTCCGCTTTGGCTGCTGTGCACAACACTAAACATGACCACCAGTAAGCATTCCACCTTCTCATGCTACACCAATAGGAGTTTCTGGTCCTTGTCTATCACCTACTCTATGCTACGATAATGACCTCAAGCTGTAACAAGGATTGCCAATGCACAATTTACTTTGAGTTACTGTCCCACTAGATTTCCATCGACCAGACCATTGTGCCACGTGATAAACACACAGTGGAACACCATGTTGCTATCTTTTGAGGAAGATTGGCACAAGAGGCTGCTGGTCCAGATAAACCAAGGGGTACCAGTGCAAGGTACAAGAGGTGAAGTCATAGTCAGCATGATTACGTGTCTGCCTGCGCCATCTGTGCTCAGAATAAAGTCTACAGGACCAAAGCACCCAGGCTGTTGTTACCTCTTCCTGTGAGTTGGGACGAAGGTAGGAAGGGGAAAAGGGGGAGGGAGGCCCGTGCTGCAAATCACGACCAAGATGAGGGCCCAAATTCTACATTCTCAATAAGAAGGAGGGGGGATACCGCTTAAGAGGAGGAAAACCTAGGACAACATACATCTTCAATCATCATCTGCGATAAGACATTTCGGTGTCATCTTCCCCTGCTTTTTCTTGATCTTCTGTGTTTTGCTGGAGAGAACAGTTTCCCAGGTGGTAGAAGGTGGGATCTCTTAAGGGATGAGGACATCATTGGTAACAGACCAGTCTGGGATATCGATGTCTTCAATTTCCAGGGCAGCAAGGACATCAGGCAGATCTTTTGGTGTTCTTATGATATATCTTTTCTCCCTCCAGGTTATTAGCATACCAAAGGGGAACAGCCAATGAAAGGCAATTCTCTTGTGTCTTAAGTACTGTAATCTGTTAGAGGTTTTAACATGCGCTTTTTAATTAACGTGGCTGGTGCCAGGTCCTGGAAGAGTTGGATTATCGACAGTCTCAGCAATTCCTCGAAAACAGATATTATTCCTTCGGCCTGTTATCTTGATCCTCTATGTAGTCATGAAGATGATTGATGTGCTGTTGGTATTTTGAGAAAGCATCAGATGCTTGTTTAGTATAATTGGTAATGGCCATCTGGGTGGTTTCAAGAGCTTCAACCCTGCTGCCAATCTGTCTCATTTCTCTTTTGATTTCAGACAATTCTTCCAATACTGGATTCAATGCGCCTGAGAGGGCTCTAGAGAGGAAGGATCTGGATAATGGGAGTTCAGCCAAAGGTTCTATGGCATCTTCATTGTCACTGTCTTTATCTTGTGGACGTATCACTGGTTTAGATACTGCACCTCCGGGTGGAGACATGTGTACCTGAAGTAGAATGAGATTTCTTCATAATTAATTTATCCAAATCTGATTGAGACAGATGAGGGAGTTTTGTAAGATTTTGGTATTCTTGGCAGGCGCCCCTCTATCTGCTTTCTTTTACCATAAGAACTTTGGTTCTGAAACCACAGTGGAACGTTATGCCACCTGTGTCTAGAGCATAAAGGTGAATTAAGGTTTAGTGCATATCGAGATCTTCACTGGTCAGTAGAGTTTAAGGTCAATGGGTAGCGAGACTGGCTTCTTAGTGGGGAAGGTTGTCAGCCTATGAAGGTGAAAATTATGAAGAACTCTGTAGATGACTGGTTTAACCGTTTCAAGGTTGTGTTCTTGCATCATGGTCTACATATAAAAATTGGGTCACTGGCCCTTTAAGAAGCAATTAAGAGTTAGATCTTCGCTTGAAAATCCCCCCAGAAATTGTAGGTGCCCTATGTTGATCGTCCAGAGTTGTAAGGTTGTGGGGGGGGGGGGGGCAAAGGAGAGTGGAGATCTGGTCTTGTAAAGTCCAACTAATGTAAAATGGACAGGTTTGACCGAAGTTGCTCTGAAAATATAACGTCCTGCAGAGTTACATATATGCCAGGCGAATTCGGACTTTTTAGCAATTTCACTCAGATTTACTTTGCTGTGAAGCACTTAGGGAGTATATATGGAAGAGTGCTTTGCTCTGACTACTGCTGTGTCGCGTCTATTAATGTACACGGTCTGTGTTGCAACCCAACCACCGACAAAATGCGTGTCCCAACAGCCCGGCAAAGGCCAGGAGAGAATCCTGTCAGAGGGCACTCAGTCCCAAGGTGAGGTGGCCAAGGGTATCCAATCCTGTCCTGTGGCTATTAAGAATAGCCGGTGGCAAACTGTTGGTGCGGGATATTGTCAATAGAGTCCGGGGCGACCCAGAGGGCAGTACAGCGCCTGGGCTAGTGGGACAGAAGAGGGCAAGCCCATCATTACCGCTTCAACGGTAGCCCTCGCTAGTGTCAGGATGTCTTGAGATAGACTTTAGGACGCATGAGCTCAGGCTAGATGCTTCCTCCCTGTTCGGCTGTTGGCCACACCCCCGTTGTTACCTCTTCCTGTTCCTGATGCCCCATGGCAAAACATTGCCATGGATTTTGTTACCAAGCTTCCACCATGCTTGATGTGCTGCTATGTCGGTGGTTGTGGACCGGTTCTTCCTTTGGTTAGATTGCCCCTGAACTTTCTAAATTGTTTGTAGAACACATATTCCAGTTGCATGGACTACCTTTGCACATCGTTTCCAATAACGAAGTCCAGTTAACCTCTAAGCTCTAGAAAGCTCTTTGCTGGCAGCTCGATATGAAATTAGACTTCTCTTTGGGATATCATCCCCAGACTAATGGGCAAGTAGAACAGGTCAATCAAATATTAGACAAGAAGAGGGCCCATCTGGCTTGGCGTGGGTTCAGACGTTGGGCTCTCTGCAAATATGTAAGATTTATGTGGTCGGCGAAGATTATCACCAAATGCTAGCCCCCTTCCAAAAGATAATGCCACTACTCCAATGTTAGTTTTATGTCCAGAAGCTATCGATCTCCTATACAGTAATTCCTCTTGGCAGGGGAGAAGAGCTTGGAGAAATATCTGCAGGTAAACATCGTGCCCTTGGAACCTTTCTGTAGTAGTAAAACACCACTGACTCCTATGGAAGAGGCATCCATTTCTAAAAAGGATTGGCTGGAGACATCTGGATGGTGCAGAACAGGAGCAGAGGCAAAGGACTTCTTTAAATAGCTTCAGCTTCAGGAGTATAGACTCTGGCATTCACCCCTTTCTTAGTAAGGGCGGAGTTCAGGGATATAAGAGACAAAAAAATTAAAATGATGTAGCCCAGGAACTTACCGTTCCTGGGATACATCATAACTGATACTGGGTTGCAGATGGGAAAAAGCTGAATGCAGCACTTCTTGGCACCATTCAGAAGACTTATCAAAGATGCACTTTTTGAGTTTGGCATAAAGTAAAACATTTTCTCAATTCTCTGTAATATTAAATTTACATGCCTATGGTGAGAGGTCAAATCTGGAGAATCAGATCAGTATATTATCCAGGTACAATATCAGGTAGGTCCCAGAAGATGTTGTTTATGAACTCCCGAATTACCGTGGGAGCATTGCACAGACTGAAGGGCATGATGAGATACTCATAGTGACCATCACAGGTCTTAAATGCGGTCTTCCACTCGTCATCCTCTCAAATGCAGATAAGGTCGTTTGTAGTGTTCAGCGAATCTGGACTTCGATCCAAATTTTAGGATAAATTTGATTTACTGCAAAGCCGAATTTCCTCATGCTTCGTGGTAACAAATCAATTAAACCTGAAATAGTGTAAAAAACGAAATAAATCATACTTATCTGATCCATTTGCTATTGACAGGCCATTTATCGGCATCTTACTTGAAGATCTCGTACAAAATCTTGCGCTCGGTGACGTCATCACGGGCCCCATGAGATTTCACACCAGATCTTCAAGCAAGATGGCGGCACCCGGCCGTCGCGAGCAAATGGATCAGGTACGTATGATTTTGTTAATTTTTTTGACACTATGGTATTTATATCAGATGCGGAGATGATGTATGAATGTGGCATTTGAGGATTACAATGACAGGGAGTGGTGTAAAATTCAATGAAGCATCCAAATCTAACTATTGAATAATTCGCTCATCCCTAGTTGTATTCACCACGCAGGTCTAATTCTGTGAAGACTCTAGCTTCCCGAATCCTGTAAAGAGATTGGATATTGGCTGTAGTGGGTATCTATTATTTACCGTGACCTTATTTATACCTCGATAGTCGATACAGGGCTGTAAGGATCCATTTTTTTCTGTACAAGGAAGAACCCGGCACCGGCCGGTGAAGTAGATTTCTGGATGAACCCCCTCTTGATATCTCCTTGATGTCAGACATTCCTTGAGTCTCGGAAGCAAGAGTGTGTAGACTCGACCACGAGGAAGAATGGCACCAGACAGAAGGTCAATCGAACAATCATAAGAACAGTGAGGAGGCAGAGTCTCGGCCTCTTTCTTGCTGAAGACATCTGCAAAACTGGCATACTGCGGAGGAAGTCCAGGCAAGTCTTCGGGTACTGGAGGCAAGGAAGCAGGTTGGACCTCCAATAAGCAGAATCTGACCACAATGCCAGTCCAGGACTGGAGTCTGCTGACACAGCCAGGGAAGCCCAAGGATAATAGGATTCACAGAAGCTGGCAGCACATAGAAAGAGATAATCTCTGAATGCAGAACCCCTATTTACACCTTAAGGGGCATAGTGACAGAGAGCACATGTTTGGGAAGTGGCACCCCATTTACAAAAGCCACTGACAGAGACCTTTGTAGACAGATGGTAGGGAGCTGGTACAGATGGACCAGAGCCTTCTGAATAAAGTTACCACCTGACCCAAAGTCCAAGAATGAAGGCATTGACAGAGTAACTACGTTGTGAGAAAGAGCCAACGGAACTTAAAGTTTCGGAGAGGAATTCTCCTTGTCTTTGACTACCTCTCGAACTGATCCTAGACATTGGCGTTTTTCTGCTTCTGTGGACAATTTTCCCCAAATGGCGGTTGCCTCCACAATACAGACACAGGTTCTCTGCTATGCATCATAGACGTTCCTGGTCAGACAATCGAAGGCGCTCTACTTGCATGGGCTCTTCAGATAGGGCGGACATGAGAGGAAGGCCTGGCCTCTGGAAAAATGGGGCCAGGCGAGGTGGTCTTCTGGTGCAGCCAACCTCCTTAGAACGTTCCTGGAATCTCATATCAATTTAGAAGGTTGTGACCAGCTATTTCATCCCTAATCCAGTCAGAGAGGCCATCCCAGAACACCGGCAGTTGAGCCTCATTGTTCTGTGCAAGTTCAGCAGCCAGAGCAAAAAACTGGAAGGCGTACTCACCCACAGACAAGGAACCCAGACGTAGAACACCAAAGTTGAAGCAGCAGAGGACATTCAGCTAGGATATTCAAAGACCAGCCAGACGGTAGCCAGGAATAATTGCTAGTTAATGGTCTTTGGACCTCCATGTTCCCAAATAGGATTTGCCCAAGCAAGGGATTTGCCCAAGCAAGAGGATTTGCCCAAGCCTCATCAGACAGAAGGGACACAATGAATATGACCTTGGAACGTTCAGTTGGAATCTTCTGCCTATGTAACTCAAAGTGGATCAAGCACTGGTTCAGGAAGCCACAACAGGTTTTAGGACCTCCACTATACCATGGTGGCAGAGGAAGTTGGATGCTTTTGGCACTCATATCCAGACTCACAGGTATGGGAACTGCAGGAGTAGCAGCAACTGGCGTCCCTGCAGTAGCTGGAATCCAGAAGAGCAGTGCCATCATGCATGAACTGCATCAGGACTTTCTGTCCTTTGCTCTGACGTCTTACGTCATATAACAGTTCCTCTACAACAGGCTTGGGGTGACCAGCAGGGTCCATAGTCTGAGCATACTGTCACGATCCAGCAGATGTGAGCCCACTGTGCCACTTGACCAACCTCCTCCAATCACATTGTCTAAGTGAAACCCTCATTCTTCCCATTACCCCTAATGGTGGGCATAAACTTTCCTGAGTTGACCACCAGGTCACCTGAGTTGACCACCTCTTTAGGAGGATTAGCGCATGATACAACTGGTCCAGACGAATCAGGGGGTACCAGTGCAAAATACCACAGGTACAGTCGTAGTAAGCAGGTTAAATTGTAACTAGGTTGATTTCAAATATGCTAATCGTGAATTTTTATCGCGAATATTGGCACTTTGAGAATTCGTGAATATCTAGAATGTAGTGGTATATCTTCGTAATCGCAAATATTCTAGATACATTTTCCATCAGTACCCATGATCCCTCACTGCTTTTTGCTTGTGGGCAAATGAGAAGGCTGCAAATTTTTGCATCGCAAATTTTCCAATTGCCGATTTTCACAAGCAAGAAAATTATGACTGAAGATCACGAATTATTGAATTTGAGAATATATGTTGAATATTCGCCTAAATATTCACAAACTATTGTGAATTTGAATATTGCCCCTGCCGCTCATCACTGATCATAACCAGGAGCTACAGTGCAGGACCGAAAGATGAAGCAGAGGCGAAGACAAACAAGCAATTAATCAAGGCAGGTGGCACAAGTACAGGTCAGGCAATCCGGGTCAGCAATAGGAGAGATGAGGTAAACAGACAAGGATTAAACAGGTAGTGGAGTCCAGAAACAGGCACATATTGGGTATACAGGAACACAAGCACAGATAACAGCAACCAGGACACAAGGACCTTGACTCTCAGGGTGCAGGAGGGCTAGGATTAGTCAGAATAGTCACATGTGCTAAGCCCATAAATCACAGTAAGTGACGTGCGCGGCCCTTAAGGAAGTGCTTCAGGAACAAACCAAAAGCATGCTGTGCCCAGGGCTAGAGGGAGCCATGGAGCGGATTCAAGGATGAATGAGGCTGACAAGGAAGCCCAGGACTGCAGCGGTGAATGGGGAAACACTGGAAGCAGATCCTTGCAAAAAATGGAACCCGGGACCATGGTGGTAAGCAGGGGAACATTGGTGGAAAGCTGTTACACCATAGTGGCAATCTTAATCACACATCTGTCTGGTATCCTAGAAACATTCTATAGAGTCTTCAAAGAACCCGGGACACAGAAAGATACCTTTCAATCTGACATGGTTTACAGCTTTCAACAAGGACACAGAACTCCAGTGGCTGGCCCGACTGACAGAGAACAACCAGTGGGACCCAAGCACCAGGCACGAACAAGGTGAGCAATCCAGCTATCATATCAAGTTCATTTTTATTCAATATTTTAAGAATGTATATTTTAAAAAAAAAATAATAAAGTATAATTAAAAAAATATCTACAGGAACACTAATAATACTAAATAACTCTATGTGGATGTCTAAATGGTTTGTTTGCTAAATTAATATATAAAATTATATATTACTAAATGTTATAGTATTTAATATAATTATATAAAATGATAAACTATAACTAAAAAAACGATTTTATTAAAATTAGAAATAATGGTGAATGAGCAACTTTCCAAATGCATCAATAATTAGCAATCATCCAGTTAGTGTATGTTTTATTGTGTCTACTATTATATGATTCCAATGATTCTAGCTTTTGATCCCAATTAAAGGTCTCGGTTTGTAATTTAGCTGGTGACACTACCAGTGGGGAAGGCTGAAAAACTCTGACAACTTGGATATATGCCAGCTAACAAGATATGTGATGTAACCAAATGTGACCTAAACAGAGTTAGGGTATGTGCGCCTCTGCATCAGTGCCTTTCATTTATTTTAACTCTACAATCCATCTGTTCAAGTGTATTCATGTTTAACTAATTCCTGTAGATAAATACTGTGGCTTCACATCATTATATCTTCTTCCCTGCAAGTTTTTATGACTTTTGTGGACATGATGCATTTTACAGACTTCACTTTATTGCATAATATTCCCATTAGAACACAAATGAACCTTTCAGTGACATTGAAAAGGCTTACCATTTTGGGGTTATTATCATAGCTCACGTATAGGGAAAGCTCTCCTGGGTAATTGGCTGGAATGCATTTATTCAATATATTGCTTTGTTAGCATGCATTTTTGTACAAATGATTTCTTTAGGTTGTTTAATGATCGTGAAATGTGCCAGAAAAAAGACAATTGAAAATGACTTACACCACTTACAATGTTTCCACATTGGAGAAGCAAATGTGCACTGTGTGTTCCGTTATAATTTTGATTGTGTTTCATAAAGAAGAAAGCAAAATTCAATAAGTATAGAATTATATACATTAAAATTAATATGTTTGGACTTTATGTTTGTATAGTAAAACTTTTCAGTCAATTGTTGATGAATATGCTTTGGAGCTAGTATATATTAACTAGATGGTGTTGTTTCTGAAGAAACCACAGGATGTTGGCTTAAAATCTGATTGGCTGTTTGTGGATCCATCCACTTTTTAAAATTTGAACCCAATTCACCCAATGACTGACTGTGTCAAATTTGAGGACCCTGCCATTAACAGTCAAAGAGCGGCAGTAATTTACATTTTCCCATATAACGAATGGCTGAAATGTGATTGGCTGTTAAAGGCTCCACCCACTTTTCCTAAATTCTAACCACACTCAGCCAGTGACCCATGGTACCAGTTTGGGGACTCGGGCTTTCATATTGTAAGAATAACAGCTTTTTACATTTTCTCATTGAAGACAATAGGGAAAATCTGATTGGTTGTTTGTGGCACTGCCCACTTTTTATAGCCCCCTAAATGTGTCAGAAATTTTTAGGCTGACCCCATGACTAAGTGACCCAAGTTTGGTGAGTTTAACTTCAAAGCTGTACGAGTGGCAAAAGTTTACAATTTGCCAATGAAAATGACAAAAAGTGGGGTCTTTAGGGGGACGCCCCACAGTCCCAGAGGGTGGGATCGGTTAACAAAGCACAAGCAGCCTATTTGGGTATGTGCCGAACAAGTGTCCAAAGTTTGGTAATTCTACTATTAAAACTGTGCGAGGAGTAGCGTATAGAAAATAGCTAAATGTTTATTAGTTGTTGCTAGCTCCGCCCACTTTGTCCCCTCAAAATTTACCCTTATATTCGGGTTGACACCAAAAATATGTGGTCCGAGTTTGGAGAGTGTAGCTTCAAAACTGTGTGAGTGGGAGCGATTTAAAAACATTCCCTGTCAAAGTCAATGTAAAAAAAGTGGTCTTCGGTGGTCCGCCACAGGGGCCCGGAGGGAGGGATCGCTAATTAAAGCAAAATAAACTTACCTCACCATAGGTCGAAGAAGTGTGGAAAGTTTGGCGTTTGTAACCCCAAAACTGTAGGAGGAGTAGCGTATAGAAAAGGGGGGGGGGCGGAGAATAATATTAAAACGGAATAATAAGATGAAACAATCGAATAACAATATGTTACAGAAGAACAGGATGTTACAGGGTTTTTCAAGCCAACATAATAATCTTCCCAAAAATATTTTGGCATTTATTAGAGATCTTATTTCCCAAAAATGTAATCAGGTTCGATTTGGCTGAATCAGCCGTCAGATTAGATTTGGTCCGAAATTAAACGTTAATTGCTCTATGTATGACACGCAGGTCTCCTAGAACTGTATCCAAGCCCTTTCAATCTCTTTAATGCAACGATAACATTAGTAATATCAAAGTGACAGCAACATATATGCCTATAGGTAAACAGACGTTAGCTGGTGGCAACAAACAGCCTGTTTTAAAACTTATGCACTGTCAGATTAAAAAAATAAAAAAAAATGGTCCACAAATTATCCCCTTCTGGTGACCGAAGCCTTTTTCTTGGTCTTTTCATCTATAAAATGGTGGTTCTAATTAGAGATGACCGAAATGTAAAATAATTCTATTTGGTCGGTTCATCAAATTTTCTGAAAAAATTATATTCAAAACATTAAAAGCATTAAAAACGGCTATTTCCTCGTTGCAGAGAGCATTTATACCGGTGTAGAACACTGTGCCTTGCAGTAACATGCATAGGGAGTCTGCTGTGGTAGTGAAATAATACTCTGGCTCAGTATGACATACAGATGACAGGCGTCGCTCTTAGAATCACTGCACACTTCACTTATTTGGGAAGTCATGGGGCCAAAACTGACCAAATAACTCAAGTATGAATGAACTCAGCCTTACAGGTCGATGTTAGCTCCAAGAAGAAGCGCATTCCTTTTTCACAGTTGTCAGCTGATTCCACATAGATGTCTACAGAGCCTGTTCTATTAAACGCTTCCACAAGTCGGGCCCCCCCTATAGAGTGGAGAGGGTGTTAGGAGTAAGTTTGTGTTGACGTCACCGATGATTTTGCCCTTCCTCTGATCCATAAGAACAATAACCCCTTAAAAAATAGATCCTGTCTGATGAGCATCCGCATTCACTCAGTCAGCATCTGGTCAGTTATCAATTAGTATTGCTAATGCCCAAAAAAAAAACAGGAGTGGATCCAAAACAGAAATGACACGTAAATGGAATCTTTGCATGTCTTCTGTGTTTTGTACCCACTCCTGCTTTTGGCTACCAAATCATAAGCCAATTCTGATGGAACCATACAGGCCTTACAGCTGCTACACAGACAGGATCTGTTGTGTGTCTCATTTTTTCTTCCTTCTGACAGATCAGAGGAAGGGTAAAATAAATGATGATGTCAGCCAGGACAAAAGGCAAAATAGTGGACCAGTCATAAAGAGCGGAGGTGGGGAACAGCATGAGAAGTCCACAAAGTGGCCCTATGACATAGTGGTGAGGCGTAAGCAGCATGAGAAAGCCACAGAGCAGCCCAATGACAGAGTCTGGAAGTGGTGGCAGCATCAGGAGGAGGCCACAGAGTGGCACAATGACACTGTGGAGGTGGCGGCAGCAGCATCAAGAGGAGGCCACAGATTGGCACAATGACCGTGCGGAGGTGACGGCAGCATCAGGAGGCCACAGAGTGGCAAGATGACATAGTGTGGAGGTGGCAGCAGCATGGAAAGGCCACAGAGTGGCAAGGTGACATAGTGTGGAGGTGGTGGCAGAATGAGGAGACCACAGAGTGGCAAGGTTACATAGTGTGAAGATGGCAGCAGCATCCAGAGGCCACAGAGTGGCAATGTGACATAGTGGGGAGGTGGGTAGCAATACCACTACCAGCTGAAGATGGTTGGTGAAAGAAGGCGCACTTGGCATCAGATGTGTGGCATCTGGCAGATGGCAGCATCAGAATAGTAAGGCGGTAGCCAGAAGAAACCAATCTCTTTTGTCAAAGTGTTGGTGTGGCACCATGGATGATCTAGTCTGATGCATCAGGCATTGGTGGGTGGAAATCCTAGCTGATCCACGCCTAAATCATCATGACAAAGGTCAGTTTCTCCATATTTTGGGTAGACAGACGAGTTCTTCTTGGGTAACTATAGCCCCCACAGCACTAAACACCCGCTCTGATCCCACACTACTGGCCATGCAGGACAGCTTTTCCAGGGCAAAATCAGCCAGTTGCGGCCACAAATCCAGTTTGGCTGCCTAGTAGTCCAGCGGATCTTCAATGTGGGGTGGCAGTGTGCTGTCCAAGTATGCCACCACCTGCTGGTTCAGGTTCTGCTCCATGTCTGGATGCTGCTGCTGGTGAGTAGTTTCTTCACTAGGCGGATGAAGAATGCTGCTCATCAACAACTCTAGACTCAGGGTGCTGCTGATGGAGCTGGTACTGATCCTGCCACCCCACCCCTCCCCAGCAGCCATGACAGTAGAACGTGAGCGAGAGGAGGGACAATGGCACAGATAGGCAATGGCCAACTGACTACATAGGATGTCTCTATAGTAGTTTAGTTTGTCATCCCTCTCAGCGGGATGCAAAAAAGGGCCCCATTTTAGACCGGTAGCAAGTCATCCCTCTGCCGAATAGTGATAATTCAGCTGTCACTAGGCAAGCAAGTAGGTCGGTTAACAAAAAAAATAAAAATGTTCAGTTACATTTTCTGTTGAAATTCAGCAATTTTTTGGTGTGAAGTACCCCTATTATACCTAGCAGAGCAGTAAAAAAATATTATAAAAATAAAAAAAATAAAAAGATAAAAAATTGGCAGTTACATTTTCTGGTGTAATTCAGCAATTTTTGGTGTGATGTACCACTACTATACCTATTAGACCAGTAAAAAATTTTTTTACATTTGGCAGTTACATTTTATGGTAAAATTCACAAATTTTAGGGTGTAATATACTAATCCTATACCTAGTTGACAGCTTAATAAATTTCAATAATTTTTATTTTACATTTTCAGGTGACAATAAACAATTGTTTTCTGTCATAGACCCCGCTCTACCAAGTAGGCAGGTTAATTAATTCTGTAATTTTTCTGTTACATTCTTGGGTTGACATTATACAATATTAGACGTGAATAAACCCCTGCTCTGCATAGGTGACATGAAATAAAATTTCTGAAAAGCTTCTTTAATTGATGCGCGCCACCTCCTTTGATTCAATGCTTAAACTTTAACAAGTTGTACCACATTTGCGCTTCAATAATTTGTCCCACAATTCCGCTTTACTCTTTTGGCCAAAATTTTTGCCTCAATAACTTTTCTCATATTTACGCTTTATTCTTTTGTCCCACATTTGGGTTTCTGTAATTTGTCCCACATTTGCACTTCATTAATTTGTCCCAGAGTTCTGCTTTATTCTTTTGGCTAAAATTTTTGCCTCAATAACTTTTCACATATTTCCGTTTTACTCTTTTGGCTCACATTTGGGCTTCTGTAATTTGTCCCACATTTGTGCCTCAATAGTTTTTCCCACATTTCCACTCGATCCCAATTTTTTAAAATATATTTATCTCCCTTAAATTTGGTCTCTCTTTCTCACGCTCCCTCTTTGGCATAGAACCCTGATTCGCTGATAACTGTGATCAACATGGTAGGCTCAGAAAAGAACATCGAAAGTTGATAGAGAAGATATCCAAATGGATGGCGGATGTCACTGGGGCACCTCTACATAGATGACAGGAACATAAATTTTAAAAAATCGTCAATTACATTGTCAGGTGCCATTTTTCAAATTTTGCCAGATAGAAACCCCTGCTCTCAATAGTTGACAGGGAATAACATTTTTTTAATTCTTCGTTAATTAATGCGTGCCACATCCTTTCATTCAATGCTTAAACTTTGAAAAGTTCGCCCATTTTTAAGCTTTAATAATTTGTCCCATAATTCCGCTCTATAATTTTAAATTGGAAAAAATTTATCCTCCCTGGATGTTTTCTCTCTTTCTCACACTCCCTCTCCGGCCTGGAACCCTGATTCCCCGCCAACCGTTATCACCATGGTAGGCACATAAAAGAACATTGAAAGTTGATAGAGCAGATATCAAATTGGATCGTGAACATCACAGGGACGTGCGACATGGTGGGGCAGTAAGTGTGCACACGCCTACATGAATTGACTGACAGGGGTCAGCCCCTGCAACTTCTGGGTCTCCAAATTGGGCACATGGCCTGAGCTTGCCCTTTAGACCTTTGAGGTGATGGCCTGCCCTGCAGCGAGTGTATTGTCTGAACGTTTGTTTCACAATGTTTTGGGGTTTACCCCGATTTAAAAAAAATTAAATAAATTTTAAAGCAAAAAGCAGTGTAGGCTACCTCCTCCTCCACCTCCACTTCCACCTACACCACCACATCCACCGCTTCCTCAACCTCCTAATCCATATGGACCTCAACCTTCTAGATCAAGATTATAATTTTTTATTTTTTACATATTTTATGTTATTTCAAGTCATTTCCTTATCCACATTTGTTTGCAGAGCACTTGCCATGCTCTTAACCACATTTTGCTTGCATTTGCAGCCCTCTAGACCTTTCCATGACATTTTTACAGCCATTTTAGTGCTCAAAAGTTCGGGTCCCCATTGACTTCAATGGGGTTCGGGGTCAAGTTCGGGTCCCAAACTTTTTTCTGAAGTTCGGCGAACCCGTCGAACCCGAACATCCAGGTGTCCGCTCAACTCTATTTAAAACTGCTTGTTGGTACATTACTAATCTGGTAAAGAGCAGCTTGTTCTTTAATCTCGTTGTCTGCATGCTGTTTGAGACATTGGCTTTCCACATGGCTTCCCACGTGGTTGTAAACTTCGGCGTTGTCCAATCACAGTAGGCTGGTTGATCTTCAGATGGTAAACGTTACAATTGTAGCTCTATTAGGCCAGAGTAAAAAATCTTGCAAATGATGGATGTATCTCAGTTAAGTTGGTTCCAGTACATCTGGGTGGTTAGCAGCTGGGATCATCCATCTTGCCCAAGTTAGGGAATGCGACCTGTCGTAGTAACTGCTGCTTATCAAACACGTTTCGGAGCTTTGTGCTCCTTCCTAAGTGGCCTGCAGTAACTTGTTTAATGCGTCTTTTTAAATATATTCCATCGTTAAAGGGAACCTGTCACCTCTACTATGCTACCCTCACTGAGCGTTTCTAAATATTCATTGTGTTACCCTAAACATATAAATTACACTTTTAATTTCATTTGCAGACGAATTCAATAAGTATTATGCATTTTTATTGTTGTAATTTTCCAGGTTGACCAGCAGGTGGCAGCAACATGTTGGTAAGTAACTAGTTACAGTTTAGTGTATAAAGGCTGGAATGGTTTATTCCAGCTTAGCGCCCCCTCTGTGGAGGTGTGGACTGTTCCCACATCTTTGCACCTTGGGTGGAGAAGGAAGTTAGAGTCAGTGTAGCCTACCCCCTGCTAGGGGTAGGGTGTTTGTGTAAGGAGTCCCCCTGTATAAGGAAGAAAGCTAGGATATTGCCTCAGCAGAAACATTGATCATATTCCCAGTCTGGGACCTGCCTCAGCTGGATGAGAAAAAAGAAGACAACCTCCAGTGTTCCTGGACGAAAGCATTTCCTGAGAAACCATTTGAGAGTAGGTCCAGAGACCTAGGAGAAGACATATCCTCCTCAGCTATTCAGTCCCCACAAAGCAGAATATAAAGAGAAGTGCAGAAGATAAATTCCTGCAACAGTTACAGAGCTACTACGCAGACGTCTTATCCTGCAAGCTCCAGATTTATAGTGCAGAAGATTTATTCCTGACAACCATTGCTAAAACATGCTGGGACCAAAGACCAAAGCTGTATTCTGCTTGGATACCAGTTATCTTCAGTAAAGAAAAGTTTAAACTTCATCAAAAGGTCTGGACATCATTACTGCTTTAAAATTCCTCTATTACTCCCACTCAAATTTATTGCAAGTGAGCTAGGAGCTAGGAGTCCAGCCGTACCCAGGTAGGAGACACAGTTGAAACAAATTCCACTACTTTACAGAGACATTATAGGCCATTACACTACTCTGGCATTCCTAACCTGGGACGTGTGTTATAACACCTTGGGAGGGCCCCGTGATAGAACCCTGCGCACGCTGCAATTGGCGTCACGAACAATCTATAAAGTATTATCCACCCATATCCTGACCCACTGCATAAGTGGCGTCAGCGTACCCAAATCCTGTTCACTGCATGTCTAATACAATCCAGGTGGTGTCAAAAAGATGGACTGGATTAACTTCTTGTCTAAATAGACATATATAGTAACATAGTAACATAGTAACATAGTTTATAAGACCGAAAAAAGAAATCTGTCTATACACTTCAGCCTGTTATCCTGCAAGTTAATCCAGAGGAAGGCAAAAAAAAATGTGAGGTAGAAGCCAATTTTCCCCATTCCTTCCCGACTCCAATCAAGAAATCTGAATAACTGCCTTGATCAACGACCCCTCTCTAGTAGCTATAACCTGTAATATCATTGCACTCCAGAAATACATCAGGCCCCTCTTGAATAGAGATGGACGAACATCGGCCGGGACGGTTCGCAAACGCAATCAAATGTTCGCAAACCGCAAGTTTGCGGCGGGCCACATTCACTTTAATGGCAGACGAGCCTGAAAAACCTTCAGCTCATATTTGCAGCCACCAAATACTTAGTAGAAGTGTACAAATAGTCCCAAAACATGGACAGTGACATACTAGAGGGGGATCAATGACAAAAATTCTAACAAAAAATATGTATCTTAATCAGCGGACATTTTTATGTTTCTTAGAATTAAATTCTCTGAAATGTGTCCTGTTGGAGCCTAGAAAAATTGTATTTTAGGTGACGGTAGTACGATGTTCCAATGTCGTTTGTCACTATCTGTAGCTGAGGTAACGCAGAAAAACCGCAAACCAATGCTTCATTACCCAAATGCACTATATAGAAAGTATATAATTTTTATATAACACCCCTGCCTCAATCAGTTTTTTGGGGGGGCAACTGGTATATCAAACCAGTAGAAAATATTTGTTCCAATGTCGTTTGTCACTATCTGTAGCTGAGGTAATGCAGCTAAACAGCAAACAAATGCTGCACTACCCAAATGCACTATATACAAAGTATGTAAGTGGTATATAACACCCCTGCTACAATCTGTTTTTTTTGTGGGGCAACTGGTATATCACAGCAGTAGAAATTATTTGTTCCAATAGCGTTTGCCACTCTGTGTAGCCACAGTATCGCTGCAGAACCGCACACAACTACTGCACATTACAAATGCACTATAATATACTTTCTATATTACACCCCTCAGTAAGTCACACCTATCGAAAGCACACTTATACCAGTCCTTAAAAGGACTCTTGTGTGCCTAACAGTCTGTCCCTGCTCCACACAGCAACCTCTCCCTACACTGACAAAAGACTGAATGTAAAATGGCAGCCAGATCAGGTTTATTTATAAGGTAGGGGGTATGTCCATGTACTGAAATGTCTCAATTGCCTGTCCTGTACCACCTGATGGGTGTGTCATGGGTGAAAGTTCTTCACAATGTAAAATAATATGGCGCCGGCGGACATTGCCATATGTACACCCGTTTGGCGAATCACGAACGAGCAAAGTTTGCCGTGAAACGACCGCCGGGCGAACAGCAAGGCCATCTCTACTCTAAAACTCTTTTAGTGAACTCGCCATCACCACCTCCTCAGGCAGAGTGTTCCATAGTCTCACTGCTCTCACCGTAAAGAATACTCTTCTATGTTTGTGCACAAACTTTCTTTCTTCCAGACACAGAAGATGTCCCCTTGTCACAATCACAGTCCTGGGGATAAATAGCTGATGGGAGAGTTCTTTGTACAGACCCCTGACTAGTGATTTGTAAAGTGGCAGGACTATGTTCTGATCACGGCATCTATGCCCCTTTTGATACATCTCATTATCTTATTGGCCTTTGTAGCAGCTGCCGGACACTGTATTCTACAGCTTAGTCTACTTTCACACTCGCATTTTGACTTTCCGTTTGTGAGATCGGTTCAGGGCTCTCACAAGCTCTCACGGATCAGCTTGCATTATAATGCATTTGTAATGGAAAAGTATCAGCTCAGAATGCATCAGTTTGCATCATCTCACTCTCCATTCCGCTTTGGAGATGGACACCAAAATGCTGCCTGCAGCATTTTGGTGTCCGTCTGATAAAACTGAGCCAAACGGATCCGTCCTGGCACACAATTTAAGTCAATGGGGACGGATCCGTTTTCACTGACTCAATCTGGCATAATAGAAAACAGATCCGTCAATGACTTTCAATGGTGTTCAAGACGGATCCGTCTTGGCTATGGTAACGATAATATTAACCGATCCGTTCTGAATGGATGCAGATGGTCGTATTATTCGAACGGATCCGTCCATAATGGATCCGCACGAAACACGAATGTGAAAGTAGCCTTAGTTTGCTGTTCGCTAAAATTCCTAGGTCATTTTCCATGTCAGTGTTACCCAGTGTTTTACCATTTCGTATGTACGGTGACTTAAATTATTCCTTCCCATGTGCATAACTTTACATTTGTCAGTGTTAACTCTCATCTGCCACTTATCTGCCCAAGCCTCCAATCTATCCAGATCCCTCTGAAGCAATATACTGTCCTCTTCCGTGTTAATTACTTTACACTGTTTAGTGTCATCTGCATTTTTTTTTATTTTACTGTGCAAGCCTTCTACAAGATCATTAATAAATATATTGAAGGGAATAGGGCCCAATACTGACCCCTGAGGTACTTCACTAGTGACAGTGACCCAATCTGAGTGTGTACCATTAATACCCATCCTCTGTTTTCTAATACTGAGACAGTTACTTACCCACATACAGAGGTTTTCTCCCAGTCCGAGCATTCTCATTTTATATACTAACCTTTCATGTGGTACAGTGTCAAATGCTTTGTAGAAGTCCAGATATACAACATCCATTGATTCGCTGCTGTAAGGTCTAGAACTTACCTCCTCATAGAAACTGATTAAATTAGTTTGACATGACCGATCACTCATGAAGCCATGCTGATATGGCATTATTTGCTTATTTTCATTGAGGTACTCCAAGATAGCATCTCTTATAAAACCTTCAAACAGTTTACCAACGACAGATGTTAAACTTACCGGCCTTACCGGCATACTGCGGTGTATGCCATCTGGTCCTGGCGATTTGTCTATTTTAATCTTTTTAAGACATTGCTGTACTTCTTCTTGGGTCAGACAGGACACTTTTAATCGGGAATTTACTTATATATTCTGCATTTCATCTGACAGTTTATTTTCCTCAGTGAATACAGTCGAGAAAAAAATATTTTAATAGCTTTGCTTTCTCTTCATTGCTCTCTATAACTCCCCCTCATTACTCTGTAGAGGGCCGACACCTTCTGATTTATACTTTTTACCATTTATATAAGTGTAGAACATTTTAGGATTAGTTTTGCTTTCTTTGGCAATTAATCTGTCGGTCTCTAGTTTGGCTGCTTTTATTTGTTTTTTACATATTCTATTTTTTTCCTTATAATTTTTCAGTGCTTCCTCGGTACCCTCCTGTTTTAGTGATTTTAATGCTTTCTTTGTATAATTTATTGCTTTCTTTACAGTTCTATTTATCCACATTTTTCTTGTTACCTAACCTTTTATTCCCATGCACCTCTCACAATTAGATTTAAGAATGCTTATATCACATATTGTGGCTATATTTTTATTTTTTAGTTAGGCCTATGGCCTCTCTTAGTTGGCTAAATTTAAGTTTGGTATTTTTGTTGTTTCCTGAAGAAAAACTCTTTTGAATAACAATTGGAAGGTTTATTGCTTTATTGTCACTATTTCCCAGGTGTCCCCCAACCTGCACATCTGTTGTTATGTCAGGTCTATTGGTTAATACTAAGTCCAGTATGGCTGTCCCTCTAGTCAGGTCCTGAACCAGTTGGGAAAGTTAATTGTCTTTGGTTATTGCCAAGAACCTGTTTCCTTTATGAGATATACAGGTTTCAGTTTCCCAGTCTATATCTGGGTAGTTGAAGTCCCCCATAAAAACAACCTCATTATTATCTGCCGCCTCGTCTATCTCGTTTAATAGTAGTTTTTAATAATACAATACACAATGACCGAATTCATTTTATATTGGAAGGAGCTGCATATATACTCACCCACAATCATTTTATATTCAACTCTCAATTTTACATACAGCAAAGATATACAGCCTTGGGCACCAGATTTGCCCCAAGTTATGCCCAACTTTTCATGGCTCAATAGGAAGATGACATAAAACAGTCCAAACTGAGGACAAATCTGGTGCTATGGCGACGTTACATTGATGATGTAATTTTTATCTGGCAAGATATTGAAAAAAGTCACTTATATCTGTGTGTTTTAGCACTGAGTTGTGGCAATGCCGCAGAAAAAACGCTGCCCAGAAACAAGACTTCTACCGGAGTGGTTTTACTCACTATTTTAGATGATGCCGGTTTCCTTATCACTCGTGGCGTCCCACGTACAGTGAGAGTCTCTTATAGGCTGCGGCAGAAAAAGATGAAGTGTAGACTTGCGGGATCCTCGGTGATTGTAAATTGGCTGTATCGTCTCACAGGTTGCCTGGAAGTATATGCCCTCTGCGTTGTTTGTTCACAGTGTGCAGGGTTAACTTTCACCAGGAAATAAAGGACTCGGCATAAAGACGGATGTTCATTTTTTTCTTTTCCATAAAGTACAACTTCACCGATCCCTTCTTTAAAGCGCTTGTTAGTCTTCAAATCTGTATATCATGGGATTCATTACCATACGCGTTTCGGAGGCTAAGGCTCCTTCTTCAGTGGTTAAGTTTCCCATGAAAATGGCATGTCTTTATATACCTATACAGGTGCGGATTTAATTAATTGATTGGCTCAAGCCGTTTTGTAGGAAGTGACGTGAATTCCTTTTCCAAGTTCATGATGACAAACTTTTTCTATGTTTCAACCTTTATTTCTAATTTAAAACTTATTTAAAAGGCATATTAAATCAATATATCACATAATGTTTCGCATATGTTATAAATATATAAGTATATCCAAATAAAATTAAGATAAAATAAAATAGTTAGGTTATAATTTACAACGATATAAATACCACATTTTATAATATTTATATCATGTGGATCGGTTGTTTTCATAAACTTCACATTGCGGCCATTTTAAGTATCGCAAACAGAGAACAAAAATAAGTATATCGACCGCCATGCGGTATATGTGCGTTTTTTATTGCGGTAATATTCATACTGCGTTTTTACCGTATTTTTATTCTCTGTCCGTACTAATGCTGTTACTATTTAATTGTACCCCACAGTTTCACATTGATCACATGTAATTATATAAAAATATAAAATATAAAAGTATACTCTAAAAAAAGGTAATTTTCTATGTTCAAACTATATTATATAAATTTTATACACTTTATATAGCAGCAATAAGGTTCGGAACGTGGGCATGGAGTAGGAAGCGTGATGGGAAAAGTGTCCACCAGGGGGAGGCCCGGAAACTTTAACGACTCGCGTTAAAGTCACAAGAACCCATATATTTCTATTTCTGCGTTTAAACCCGCAGGGAGTAAGGTGTTAAACTCAAAGATATGTCTTGATTCAATTCTCGACATTCTTTTTATATGATCTCCGCCTCTCCAATCGATTTCTACTTTTTCAAGGGCTGAGAAAGTAAGTCCCTTTGGGTCCTGGTTGTGCACAGTTTTGAAGTGGTTTGACAGGGTATGTTTTTCGTACCCCTTTTTTATGTTCGAAATATGTTCAGCTATACGGACTCTAAGTTGTCTCTTAGTCCTCCCCACGTATTGTCTTTTGCAGGGGCATTGCATAATATAGATAACACTATTAGAATTACAAGTGAGGAACTCTTTAATTGTATGTTCATGGGAACTTGTCATCGATTTTACCGTCAGTGTTTTCTTGGGAAATATGGTGTTTTTGCAACCCATACATTTTCCGCACCGAAAAAAGCCAGTGGTATTTGTCCATTCCTGTATGGACAAACCTACTTTGTTTTTATTTCTTTTTGGAATTGTAGGCGCTACTATTAACGCTAGATTCGGTGCTTTAGTGAATGCAATTTGCGGAAACTGGGGAATTAAGTGTCCTATCACCTTATCTTTATTTATAAAGTGCCAGTGCTTATTTATTATATACTTCACTTTTTTATGGTGGGTATTAAAAGGTAAAATTAATCTCATATTTCCATCTTTCTGTTCCGGTTTAGTTTTTATGTCAAAGAAAGATTTTCGTTCTATTTGTCTGACTGTATTTATAGCTGTTTCTAGAATTTTCTCAGGATATTGTTTTTCTAGAAATTGATCTTTCAACTTTACTGCTTCTTCCTCAAAATCCTCCAATTTTGAACAATTCCTCCTAATTCTTCTAAACTGCCCTATTGGTATATTCAGGAGCCATTGCGGTAGATGACAACTATTGTATAAGATATAGCTGTTTTTTGAAGTTGGTTTACAGTATGTATTACAAACCAGTTTATTGTCCTCTATTTTAATTTGAAGGTCTAAGAATTCAACTTTCACCTGGCTGATGTTTCCTACAAACCGTAAGTTACAGTCATTTTTATTTATATCTTTCAAAAAGGCGTCCAGTGATTCTTGATCTCCCTTCCATATGAAGAGGACATCGTCTATATATCTTTTCCAGAGCACCAGGTTTGACCCCAGCTTGGGATTAATGTTTTTCCGTTCCCAATTAGCCATAAACAAATTGGCATAGCTGGGGGCAAACCTGGTGCCCATCGCAGTACCGCAAATTTGTAAATATATATCAGAATTAAACCAGAAGTAATTATGATCTAAAATATATTGTGTAATTTTTTGTAAATATTGGATCTGTTCTATGGGTAATTGATTCATTTCTTGTAATTGGTATCCCATAGCTTCTATCCCCTGTTTATGATTGATCACAGTATATAGAGACTGTACATCTAATGTCCCTATAGTCCATTCAGGGTTATACTTTAATTTTTCTATTATTTGTATTATAGAAGTAGTATCTTTTATGTAGGATCCAATTGTTTTAACTGCTGGCTGTAGTAGTTTATCAATATAATGCGAGAGATTAGCTGTAAGTGAGCCTATGCCAGAGATTATTGGCCGTCCTGGTGGATTTATCGGATCCTTATGCAGTTTGGGAATGCAGTAAAAAACTGGCAGCCTACATGGGCTATTGGTAATGTAGTGAAATTCTTGTTGAGATAGAATGCCAGCTTTTTGCCCTTCCTCGCATAAATTTAGTAGTTGTTTATAAAATTCTGCTGTTGGGTCACTACGTAAACGTTTATATGTAGTTGTGTCTGACAATTGTCTGACACATTCTTTATTGTAATTATCTACATCCCATACTACAATAGCTCCACCCTTATCGGCCAGACGTATTATTATTTTCTGGTCTTTTTGTAATTGTTTTATTACCTGTATCTCTGCTTTAGATAAATTATTTTCTCTATTAATTGTTTTTATTTTTCTGATATCAAATTCTACTGCTTTTCTAAAGGCTATCATTTCCTCACTGATCTCTTGTCGTGGGTATTTTACAGATTTACTTTTTACGTCCGTATGTACATATTTCCTTCCTTCTATTGGGTTTATTCCACTCATTACTGGATTTTTGATGAAGTATTTCTTTAGGCAAAGTTTCCTTATATATTTTTCTATGCCTATTAATGTATCAAACTTATTTAGTTGACTTGAAGGTGCAAATTTTAGGCCTTTATTAAGTAAGTGAATTTGTGAAGGAGTAAGGATAGATGTACTCAGATTAACAATTGAGTCTGAGTCATTTAATTGTAGTGATTGTTGTGTTTTCTTCTGTTTGAGTCCCCGACGTAATTTCCTTTTTCGGCCTAAAGGCCTAAAATTTGCACCTTCAAGTCAACTAAATAAGTTTGATACATTAATAGGCATAGAAAAATATATAAGGAAACTTTGCCTAAAGAAATACTTCATCAAAAATCCAGTAATGAGTGGAATAAACCCAATAGAAGGAAGGAAATATGTACATACGGACGTAAAAAGTAAATCTGTAAAATACCCACGACAAGAGATCAGTGAGGAAATGATAGCCTTTAGAAAAGCAGTAGAATTTGATATCAGAAAAATAAAAACAATTAATAGAGAAAATAATTTATCTAAAGCAGAGATACAGGTAATAAAACAATTACAAAAAGACCAGAAAATAATAATACGTCTGGCCGATAAGGGTGGAGCTATTGTAGTATGGGATGTAGATAATTACAATAAAGAATGTGTCAGACAATTGTCAGACACAACTACATATAAACGTTTACGTAGTGACCCAACAGCAGAATTTTATAAACAACTACTAAATTTATGCGAGGAAGGGCAAAAAGCTGGCATTCTATCTCAACAAGAATTTCACTACATTACCAATAGCCCATGTAGGCTGCCAGTTTTTTACTGCATTCCCAAACTGCATAAGGATCCGATAAATCCACCAGGACGGCCAATAATCTCTGGCATAGGCTCACTTACAGCTAATCTCTCGCATTATATTGATAAACTACTACAGCCAGCAGTTAAAACAATTGGATCCTACATAAAAGATACTACTTCTATAATACAAATAATAGAAAAATTAAAGTATAACCCTGAATGGACTATAGGGACATTAGATGTACAGTCTCTATATACTGTGATCAATCATAAACAGGGGATAGAAGCTATGGGATACCAATTACAAGAAATGAATCAATTACCCATAGAACAGATCCAATATTTACAAAAAATTACACAATATATTTTAGATCATAATTACTTCTGGTTTAATTCTGATATATATTTACAAATTTGCGGTACTGCGATGGGCACCAGGTTTGCCCCCAGCTATGCCAATTTGTTTATGGCTAATTGGGAACGGAAAAACATTAATCCCAAGCTGGGGTCAAACCTGGTGCTCTGGAAAAGATATATAGACGATGTCCTCTTCATATGGAAGGGAGATCAAGAATCACTGGACGCCTTTTTGAAAGATATAAATAAAAATGACTGTAACTTACGGTTTGTAGGAAACATCAGCCAGGTGAAAGTTGAATTCTTAGACCTTCAAATTAAAATAGAGGACAATAAACTGGTTTGTAATACATACTGTAAACCAACTTCAAAAAACAGCTATATCTTATACAATAGTTGTCATCTACCGCAATGGCTCCTGAATATACCAATAGGGCAGTTTAGAAGAATTAGGAGGAATTGTTCAAAATTGGAGGATTTTGAGGAAGAAGCAGTAAAGTTGAAAGATCAATTTCTAGAAAAACAATATCCTGAGAAAATTCTAGAAACAGCTATAAATACAGTCAGACAAATAGAACGAAAATCTTTCTTTGACATAAAAACTAAACCGGAACAGAAAGATGGAAATATGAGATTAATTTTACCTTTTAATACCCACCATAAAAAAGTGAAGTATATAATAAATAAGCACTGGCACTTTATAAATAAAGATAAGGTGATAGGACACTTAATTCCCCAGTTTCCGCAAATTGCATTCACTAAAGCACCGAATCTAGCGTTAATAGTAGCGCCTACAATTCCAAAAAGAAATAAAAACAAAGTAGGTTTGTCCATACAGGAATGGACAAATACCACTGGCTTTTTTCGGTGCGGAAAATGTATGGGTTGCAAAAACACCATATTTCCCAAGAAAACACTGACGGTAAAATCGATGACAAGTTCCCATGAACATACAATTAAAGAGTTCCTCACTTGTAATTCTAATAGTGTTATCTATATTATGCAATGCCCCTGCAAAAGACAATACGTGGGGAGGACTAAGAGACAACTTAGAGTCCGTATAGCTGAACATATTTCGAACATAAAAAAGGGGTACGAAAAACATACCCTGTCAAACCACTTCAAAACTGTGCACAACCAGGACCCAAAGGGACTTACTTTCTCAGCCCTTGAAAAAGTAGAAATCGATTGGAGAGGCGGAGATCATATAAAAAGAATGTCGAGAATTGAATCAAGACATATCTTTGAGTTTAACACCTTACTCCCTGCGGGTTTAAACGCAGAAATAGAAATATATGGGTTCTTGTGACTTGTCCGAGTTGGGGGGAGTTCTCACCAGGGAGAGACCCGCGAGTCGTTAAAGTTTCCGGGCCTCCCCCTGGTGGACACTTTTCCCATCACGCTTCCTACTCCATGCCCACGTTCCGAACCTTATTGCTGCTATATAAAGTGTATAAAATTTATATAATATAGTTTGAACATAGAAAATTACCTTTTTTTAGAGTATACTTTTATATTTTATATTTTTATATAATTACATGTGATCAATGTGAAACTGTGGGGTACAATTAAATAGTAACAGCATTAGTACGGACAGAGAATAAAAATACGGTAAAAACGCAGTATGAATATTACCGCAATAAAAAACGCACATATACCGCATGGCGGTCGATATACTTATTTTTGTTCTCTGTTTGCGATACTTAAAATGGCCGCAATGTGAAGTTTATGAAAACAACCGATCCACATGATATAAATATTATAAAATGTGGTATTTATATCGTTGTAAATTATAACCTAACTATTTTATTTTATCTTAATTTTATTTGGATATACTTATATATTTATAACATATGCGAAACATTATGTGATATATTGATTTAATATGCCTTTTAAATAAGTTTTAAATTAGAAATAAAGGTTGAAACATAGAAAAAGTTTGTCATCATGAACTTGGAAAAGGAATTCACGTCACTTCCTACAAAACGGCTTGAGCCAATCAATTAATTAAATCCGCACCTGTATAGGTATATAAAGACATGCCATTTTCATGGGAAACTTAACCACTGAAGAAGGAGCCTTAGCCTCCGAAACGCGTATGGTAATGAATCCCATGATATACAGATTTGAAGACTAACAAGCGCTTTAAAGAAGGGATCGGTGAAGTTGTACTTTATGGAAAAGAAAAAAATGAACATCCGTCTTTATGCTGAGTCCTTTATTTCCTGGTGAAAGTTAACCCTGCACACTGTGAACAAACAACGCAGAGGGCATATACTTCCAGGCGACCTGTGAGACGATACAGCCAATTTACAATCACCGAGGATCCCGCAAGTCTACACTTCATCTTTTTCTGCCGCAGCCTATAAGAGACTCTCACTGTACGTGGGACGCCACGAGTGATAAGGAAACCGGCATCATCTAAAATAGTGAGTAAAACCACTCCGGTAGAAGTCTTGTTTCTGGGCAGCGTTTTTTCTGCGGCATTGCCACAACTCAGTGCTAAAACACACAGATATAAGTGACTTTTTAAACAGCATCGGAATTAATCATAGGATTGAATTGTAATCTTCAAAGACATGTATTGAAGCTACCATCATATAAGGAAATTTGCGGCCGTAGCCGAATCCATTTACTTACATTTAATTTGTATTGATGACTATATTTTAGTATTTATATTTTAACAATTTTACCGTATTTGATTGTATTTTATATGTTCTAGATAGTATAAGTTATATTAAATATCCGTGTGACATCAAGTGGTGGTGTGCCCTACTATCTTTACCTCTTTTTGAAATTTTTCTAAAGGATTGGGTGAATCCTTTTTGTAGGTGCACCCTTTCATTGCCTGAGCAGTAGGTGAGCCCTCTCTAAGTACTTGAATTAACAAGATATTGAAAAAAGCCTGAACACTTTTGTTTTACAAAATATAAACAAGAATGATAGAAATGTAAGTTTCACAAGCAATGCAAGTAAAACACAGATAGAATTTTTACATTTGACTATCAATATAGACAACCACAAACTGATATGTAGCACATACCACAAGCCAGTGGTATTGACAGTTATATTTTATATACAAGTTGCCATCTTCCTAGATGGCTCCTAAACATTCCCACAAGCCAGTTTAGAAGGATTAAACGCAATTGTAATAATGATGAAAAATTTGAAAGTGAGGCAATAGAACTCAAACAACATTCATAATAAAAAATTATTCAAACCAGGTATTGGAAACCTCCTTAGACAAAGTGAGGAGCATGAATAGGAAAGATTTTTTTACATCTATAGAAAAAGGATTCAAACAGGAAGATGCCCTCCGAATAATTCTGCCATTTCATGTGCAATATAAAGAGCTTGAAAGAATAATAAAGAAACACAGGCACCATCTTTTACAAGACAAAATGATTGGCCCTACACTAACTAGTATACCACACATTACATATACCAAAGCTTCAAATTCAGGCCTAAAGATAGCCCCAACTATTAAATATAAAACGATTTACACTACATCTAACTGTCTATCTTTAAACGGCTTTTATAGATGTAGTAGATGTAAAAATTGTAAAACCACCAATTTTCCAAACAAAACTGTGGAATTAAGGTCCACACAGAATTAATTTCACTTTGAAATAAAAGATAGTCTCACCTATGACTAACATCAACAGACGTGATTTACCTATTAGAATGCCCTAGCCACAAACAATATGTGGGAAGAACAAAACGACCTTTAAAAAAAAAGGATAGTTGAACATATCGCAAATATCAAGAAGGGCTATGAATTACACTCTGTCTCCATGCATTTTAGAGATCATCATAATAGTAATCCCTCTAAACTCATATTTGAGGAAATTTGAATTCAATACCTTAATTCCAGCAGGCCTTAACCACTTCAGCCCCGCTAGGTGAAACCCCCTTCATGACCAGAGCACTCTTTACACTTCGGCACTACACTACTTTCACCGTTTATCGCTCGGTCATGCAACTTACCATACAAATGAATTTTACCTCCTTTTCTTCTCACTAATAGAGCTTTCATTTGGTGGTATTTCATTGCTGCTGGCATTTTTACTTTTTTTGTTATTAATCAAAATGTAACGATTTTTTTGCAAAAAAATGACATTTTTCACTTTCAGCTGTAAAATTTTGCAAAAAAAAACGACATCCATATATAAATTTTTCGCCAAATTTATTGTTCTACATGTCTTTGATAAAAAAAAAAATGTTTGGGCAAAAAAAAAAATGGTTTGGGTAAAAGTTATAGCATTTACAAACTATGGTACAAAAATGTGAATTTCCGCTTTTTGAAACAGCTCTGACTTTCTGAGCACCTGTCATGATTCCTGAGGTTCTACAATGCCCAAACAGTAGAAAACCCCCACAAATGACCCCATTTCGGAAAGTAGACACCCTAAGGTATTCGCTGATGGGCATAGTGAGTTCATAGAACTTTTTATTTTTTGTCACAAGTTAGCGGAAAATGATGATGATTTTATTTTTTTTATTTTTTCTTACAAAGTCTCATATTCCACTAACTTGCGACAAAAAATAAAAAATTCTAGGAACTCGCCATGCCCCTCACGGAATACCTTGGGGTGTCTTCTTTCCAAAATGGGGTCACTTGTGGCGTAGTTATACTGCCCTGGCAATTTAGGGGCCCATATGTGTGAGAAGTACTTTGCAATCAAAATCTGTAAAAAATGACCGGTGAAATCCGAAAGGTGCACTTTGGAATATGTTCCCCTTTGCCCACCTTGGCAGCAAAAAAGTGTGACACATCTGGTATCGCCGTACTCAGGAGAAGTTGGGGAATGTGTTTTGGGGTGTCATTTTACATATACCCATGCTGGGTGAGAAAAATATCTTGGTCAAATGCCAACTTTGTATAAAAAAATGGGAAAAGTTGTCTTTTGCCAAGATATTTCTCTCATCCAGCATGGGTATATGTAAAATGACACCCCAAAACACATTCCCCAACTTCTCCTGAGTACGGCGATACCAGATGTGTCGCACTTTTTTGCTGCCAAGGTGGGCAAAGGGGCACATATTCCAAAGTGCACCTTTCAGATTTTGCAGGCCATTTTTTACACATTTTGATTGCAAGGTACTTCTCACACATTTGGGCCCCTAAATTGCCAGGGCAGTATAACTACGCCACAAGTGACCCCATTTTGGAAAGAAGACACCCCAAGGTATTCCGTGAGGGGCACTGCGAGTTCCTAGAATTTTTTATTTTTTTGTCACAAGTTAGCGGAAAATGATGATTTTTTTTTTTTCTCTTTTTTCCTTACAAAGTCTCATATTCCACTAACTTGCGACAAAAAATAAAAAATTCTAGGAACTCGCCATGCCCCTCACGGAATACCTTGGGGTGTCTTCTTTCCAAAATGGGGTCACTTGTGGCGTAGTTATACTGCCCTGGCAATTTAGGGGCCCATATGTGTGAGAAGTACTTTGCAATCAAAATCTGTAAAAAATGACCGGTGAAATCCGAAAGGTGCACTTTGGAATATGTGCCCCTTTGCCCACCTTGGCATCAAAAAAGTGTCACACATCTGGTATCGCCGTACTCAGGAGAAGTTGGGGAATGTGTTTTGGGGTGTCATTTTACATATACCCATGCTGGGTGAGAGAAATATCTTGGCAAAAGACAACTTTTCCCATTTTTTTATACAAAGTTGGCATTTGACCAAGATATTTTTCTCACCCAGCATGGGTATATGTAAAATGACACCCCGAAACACATTCCCCAACTTCTCCTGAGTACGGCGATACCAGATGTGTGACACTTTTTTGCAGCCTAGATGCGCAAAGGGGCCCAAATTCCTTTTAGGAGGGCATTTTTAGACATTTGGATCCCAGACTTCTTCTCACGCTTTAGGGCCCCTAAAAAGCCAGGGCAGTATAAATACCCCACATGTGACCCCACTTTGGAAAGAAGACACCCCAAGGTATCCAATGAGGGGCCTGGCAAGTTCATAGAATTTTTTTTTTTTTTTACATAAGTTAGCGGAAATTGATTATTTTCTTTTTTTCTCACAAAGTCTCACTTTCCGCTAACTTAGGACAAAAATTTAAATCTTTCATGGACTCAATATGCCCCTCAGCAAATACCTTGGGGTGTCTTCTTTCCAAAATGGGGTCAGTTGTGGGGTGTTTGTACTGCCCTGGCATTTGAGGGTCTCCGCAATCATTACATGTATGGCCAGGATTAGGAGTTTCTGCTATTCTCCTTATATTGAGCATACAGGTAATGAGATTTTTTTTTCCGTTCAGCCTCTGGGCTGAAAGAAAAAAATGAACGGCACAGATTTCTTCATTCGCATCGATCAATGTGGATGAAAAAATCTCTGCCAAAAAAAAAAAATGGAGGGGAAAGGCGTCTGCCAGGACATAGGAGCTCCGCCCTACATCCATACCCACTTAGCTCGTATGCCCTGGCAAACCAGATTTCTCCATTCACATCAATCGATGTGGATAAATAAATCATTGCTGGGATTTTTTTATTTATATATATATATATATATATATATATATACAAAGTGCTTGCCAAAGCATAGGAACGCCGCCTCCTCCTCAGCTCGTATGCCTCGGCAAACGTATCTGTCACTGCAGAGGAGAAAATCCCGTCTTGCAGCGCCGCATACACCGACTTGCGTGTAATCTGACAGCAGCGCAATGCTTCTGTCAGAATGCACATCGGTGCTGCAGCTGGTCGATCGGTTGGTCCACCTGGAAGGTAAAAAAACAAAAAAAAAAAAAAAAAACCAGGCCACAACGCAATAATTTTATTAACTTTGGAACAGAACATGTAACTTTAACTTTTGGAACTAAACATTAACCTGTTTGCTTACCAGTTTTTTTTTTTTTTTTTTTTACCTTTATAGAACAAACCTCTCCTTCCCCATGGGACAATGTGCAAAGCGCAAATCGCCCAAAGATGTGGCGAAGTGCGTTATGCACTTTGTCCCATGTGAAAGGAGACGTTTGCAGCAGCAGTGAGTGAATGGGCCCTAATAGCCCTGTGTGCCTATCCTGGTGAGATGATCCCTATGCTAATAGTGTACCTGTGAGTGGTACTTCCGGAAACACTCTCCAAAGCATAGGGCAGGGTGGTCCGGACAGTCAGGACAGAAATAGCGGGTGTCACGCCTTATTCCACTCCTGCTACAGACACAACATCTTTTTCGGGGTGACGGTTGGGTTGAGGTACCAGGAACGACATTGGGGAAATGTCGCTCGTGTAGACGGCTAACTACACTGGTGGTTGGGGCCACGGAACCTCCTGGATACAGGAGGTTCTCGATGATCTCTTCCTGAAATTTGAGGAAGGATCCAGTTCTCCCAGCCTTACTGTAGAGAACAAAACTATTGTACAGAGCCAATTGAATTAAATATACAGACACCTTCTTATACCAGCGTCTGGTGCGTCGGGAAACTAAATACGGAGACAACATCTGGTCATTGAAGTCGACCCCTCCCATGTGGAGGTTATAGTCGTGGACTGAGAGGGGCTTTTCAATGACACGGGTTGCTCGCTCAATTTGTATTGTCGTGTCTGTGTGAATGGAGGAGAGCATGTAAACGTCACGCTTGTCTCTCCATTTCACCGCGAGCAGTTCTTCGTTACACAGTGCGGCCCTCTGCCCCCTTGCAAGACGGGTGCTAACGAGCCGTTGGGGGAAGCCCGCGCGACTAGTTCGCGCGGTACCACAGGCGCCAATCCGTTCTAGAAACAAATGCCTAAAGAGGGCCACACTTGTGTAAAAATTGTCCACATAAAGATGGTACCCCTTGCCGAATAAGGGTGACACCAAGTCCCAAACTGTCTTCCCACTGCTCCCCAGGTAGTCAGGGCAACCGACCGGCTCCAGGGTCTGATCTTTTTCCTCATAGACCCGAAATTTGTGGGTATAGCCTGTGGCCCTTTCACAGAGCTTATACAATTTGACCCCATACCGGGCGCGCTTGCTTGGGATGTATTGTTTGAAGCCAAGGCGCCCGGTAAAATGTATCAGGGACTCGTCTATGCAGATGTTTTGCTCTGAGGTATAAATATCTGCAAATTTCTGGTTGAAATGGTCTATGAGGGGCCGAATTTTGTGGAGCCGGTCAAAAGCAGGGTGGCCCCTGGGACGGGAGGCGGTGTTGTCACTAAAGTGCAGGAACCGCAGGATGGCCTCAAAACGTGCCCTGGACATGGCAGCAGAGAACATGGGCATGTGATGAATCGGGTTCGTGGACCAATATGACCGCAATTCATGCTTTTTTGTCAGGCCCATGTTGAGGAGGAGGCCCAGAAAAGTTTTAAGTTCGGAAACTTGGACTGGTTTCCACCGGAAAGGCTGGGCATAAAAGCTTCCCGGGTTAGCGGTGATAAATTGTGTGGCATACCTGTTTGTTTCGGCCACAACTATGTCTAAAAGCTCCGCAGTCAAGAACAGCTCAAAAAATCCCAGGGCCGAACCGATCTGAGCCGTCTCAACCCGAACTCCAGACTGGGCAGTGAAAGGGAAAACTACAGGTGCGGCTGAAGTTGGGGACTGCCAATCAGGGTTTGCCAGCACCTCTGGGATTCTAGGGGCTCTACGGGCACGTCTTTGCGGTGGCTGCGACGGGGTCACTACTGCATGTGCCACCGTACCAGCTTCAACTGCCCTTCTGGTGCTCGCTACTTCACCAGGTTGTACGGCAGTGCTGGTACTAGGTCCAGGGAGGGCTGGGCTGCTGGTGTATGCCTCACCACGTAATCCGACAGCACCAGCCCCACTCTGCTGCTCTTGAAGCGGATCCTGCGCAACCTGTGGTCTAGCGACACGGGGCCGGGTACGCCTGGTGGTATCAGGGACCTCAGCCTCCTCGTCCGAACTTTGGGTCAGAGAGCCACTGCTTTCTACAGGTTCGTATTCTGACCCGCTGGATTCATCAGATGAGGGTTCCCACTCCTCATCCGACTGGGTCAGAAGCCTGTAGGCCTCTTCAGAGGAATACCCCCTGTTAGACATGTGGGCAACTAAATTTAGGGGTATTCCCTGAGACTACCCAAGAAAAAAAAAGCAAGCCTGTCTTACAAAGGGGAGGCTAGCGAAGTACCGGAGGCCGCTGCGGTTGATAAAAAATATCAAAACAGATTTTTTTATCGCCGCAGTGCGTGTAAAGTGAATGTGCAGTGATCAAAAAAAAATTTTTTTTTTGTCACTGCGGTGGGGCGGGTGTGGGCGAACGCACGTGTGGGCGACCGATCAGGCCTGATCGGGCAAACACTGCGTTTTGGGTGGAGGGCGAACTAAAGTGACACTAATACAATTATAGATCTGACCGTGATCAGTTTTGATCACTTCCAGATACTATAAAAGTACAAATGCTGATTAGCGATACGCTAATCAGCGAATAACGGACTGCGGTGCGGTGGGCTGGGCGCTAACTGATCGCTAACTACCTAACCAAGGGACCTAAACTATACCTAAAACCTAACGGTCAATAACAGTGAAAAAAAAAAGTGACAGTTTGCACTGATCACTTTTTTCTTTTCACTTGTGATTGACAGGGGTGATCAAAGGGGTGATCAAAGGGTTAATTGGGGTTCAGGGGGGTGATCAGGGGCTATAGTGTAGTGTTTGGTGTACTCACTGTGAAGCCTGCTCCTCTGCTGGATCCAACCGACGAAAAGAACCAGCAGAGGAGCAGGCAGCCATATAACAGATCATATTTACAAATATGATCTGCTATATGGCTCTCTGATTGGCTTTTTAAAAAATCATCAACCTGCCAGCCACGATCATTGGCTGGCAGGTTGCTGACGAAATGGTCCTGAACGAAATGCCGGCGCGAACTGCGCACGTGCGGGCGCATACTCGCGTCATCTCGCGTCTCGCGAGATGACGCGTATATGCGTGACTGTGCGCAGCGCTGCCACCTCCGGAACGCACATGTGCGTTAGGCGGTCCGGAGGTGGTTAACGCAGAAATTAAACTATTTGGGTTCTTGTAGATATGGGTTGGGTGCCAATCTGTGACGGGACATCGAGCTGAAGCTGTTTACCAGCACCTCGATCTCCCTTCCTGGGTAGGCCCTCATCCCTTTATTCTTCACATGAGTCCGCAACCTAAAAAAGAAAAGAAGAAATACACAGGACAATACAAAACATAAAAGAATAAACATAAAACAGTAAAAACACAAAAAGTACAAAAATGACAAGCAATAATTAACAGTTACAATATATACCACATGTTTTAGATGATAAGTAAAAAATAATGGTATGATCTAGATTCTTTATGACAAAAAAATGCACCAAAAACGCACTATAAATTGCCTCTCTCATATTATCATATATTGTTTCTTCACCATAGCATATACTTTATTTCTCTACTTATTACATTTTTTATGTGACTTTTTATGAGATTTTTTATATGATTAGAGGTGCTTGGAGGGAAGTGGATTCACAGAATGGGAGGTTAAACTAAACATAAGAAAAAAGAAAGATAATGAATAAAATAGCGCAGATAAATCTGTATCTGCTCTTTTCACCCACTGTCTAGAATGTTATTACCATTACATATCTACACTTACCTAAAGAATTATTAGGGACACCATACTAATACGGTGTTGGACCCCCTTTTGCCTTCAGAACTGCCTTAATTCTACGTGGCATTGATTCAACAAGGTGCTGATAGCATTCTTTAGAAATGTTGGCCCATATTGATAGGATAGCATCTTGCAGTTGATGGAGATTTGAGGGATGCACATCCAGGGCACAAAGCTCCCGTTCCACCACATCCCAAAGATGCTCTATTGGGTTGAGATCTGGTGACTGTGGGGGCCATTTTAGTACAGTGAACTCATTGTCATGTTCAAGAAACCAATTTGAAATGATTCAAGCTTTGTGACATGGTGCATTATCCTGCTGGAAGTAGCCATCAGAGGATGGGTACATGGTGGTCATTAAGAGATGGACATGGTCAGAAACAATGCTCAGGTAGCCTGTGGCATTTAAACGATGGCCAATTGGCATTAAGGGGCCTAAAGTGTGCCCAGAAAACATCCCCCACACCATTAGACCACCGCCACCAGCCTGCACAGTGATAACAAGGCATGATGGATACATGTTTTCATTCTGTTTACGCCAAATTCGGACTCTAACATTTGAATGTCTCAACAGAAATCGAGACTCATCAGACCAGGCAACATTTTTCCAGTCATCAACAGTCCAATTTTGGTGAGCTCGTGCAAATTGTTGCCTCTTTTTCCTATTTGTAGTGGAGATGAGTGGGACCCGGTGGGGTCTTCTGCTGTTGTAGCCCACCTTTCTTTCCCATTCTGACATTCAGTTTGGAGTTCAGGAGATTGTCTTGACCAGGACCACAACCCTACATGCATTGAAGCAACTGCCATGTGATTGGTTGACTAGATAATCGCATTAATGAGAAATAGAACAGGTGTTCCTAATAATTCTTTAGGTGAGTGTATATATGATTCAGCTTCCCTACCAACAATATTGCTTATATAAATGCATTAGTAACACACCACTAACGCAGGTTTTTTGGCTACTTTAATGGCTTTTATTTTGTATAATTGATTGGCCCCTTTTTTGTTAGAATACATTCCTTTTTAACGCAGCTGTTAAACAGGTGCAATTATATCTACAAGGGTACTAAGTATACAACTATATATATATATATATATATATATATATATATATATACATTACAGACCAAAAGTTTGGACACACCTTCTCATTAAAAGAGTTTTCTTGGGGGCGGAGCTAGCGCCAGACCGACATGGACGTCTGCGTCTGAGCTCTGTGAGAAAGACGCCACTTTACAACAGCCTACTTAAGACCCCGGACTAAAGAATGGGCAAAATAGGTCAGCAAAGGACTGGTGACTCATCCCAGCACCAAAAGAACCCTGGAACTGGCAGAGACATGGACCGCTTCATCAAAAAAACAGCCGCTATATATGTAGCCAAAGAATCTAAGATGGCGCCGGCTCCCTGCAGAGAAACTCCTGAGCAAGACCTGGACGCACAGGAAGACACAAGTGACACTGACGGTGCCAAAAGCCGCAAACATCTTTCGATTTCGAGGAAGTACCTTGACCTGGCCCTCCAGAAAGCAATGATACCCCTGGTAGGTGAGATCTCCTCTCTGAGGGAAGACATTAAGCACATAGGAGACAGAGTCGAAGCTTTAGAAGAAACGCAAGCAGCCATGTTAGACTTCCAAGCTGCATCATCTTCAAGCTTACAAACATGCCAGACCCACCTCAATGCGGTGTATAATGCCCTAGAAGACCAGGAAAACCACGGCAGGAGAAATAACCTCAGGTTCAGAGGCGTCCCTGAAGCAGACTCCCCGCGTGAAGTCCCGGACATTGTCAGAAGCATTTGCCTGGATCTATTAGGCCAGGACTGCCCTGATCCTCTTATAATTGAAAGGGCCCATCGCGCTCTTCGCCCGAAACTGGGCATAAACGATCCCCCCAGGGATATCATATGCCGCTTCCTACGTTTTCAGGACAAAGAAGCCATTCTGAGTAAAGCACGCAGGCCTGAAGGAGTTAAGTTCAACGGAGCGACCATCACAGTTTATCAAGATCTGGCTCCTATCACCCTTCAGAAAAGGAAAGCTTTAAAGCCCCTGACAGACTGGCTTAGGAACCGCAAAATTCTGTACAGATGGAACTTTCCGTTCGGACTGTCTTTTTCGATTAATGGCAGGAGAATCAACATCAGAGCCCATTCTTACTTGGATCCAATCTACGATTTGCTGGACATTCCCCCCTTAGATATAGAAGATTGGGACCTGGTGCGAGATCTAACGATGCTACCGGAGACACCTAAACATGCCTCCTTTGAAATTAAAGATACTCCGAAGTCGCGCCGACAAAAGAAAATAAATCAATCCCTTACCCCAAGGCGCATCGCCTCAGAAGATCGCTGAACCTCTTCCTACTTCATGTGACTATTTCCTTTCATGATCTTCTGCAAGAGACCCTGGTAATACGTAAAACACCTACGTTATGCTCTGTATTTTTGGTACAGGCTTTTCTTAAACTAAGAGACGGTCTCACCTTCATCTTCAGGACTGTCCTGCAGAGGGCACCATACCCTTATCCGCACTACTCATCCTCGTTGGTCGCAGATGTTCCCCTTTCCCCCTTTTCAAGCCATTCTGAGATATACACATTAGCATGTCTGATGTGGATCCTCTCCTATGGCCCTGATTAGGATTTCTCCAAGGGAAAGGGACCCATTGCACTATTTTCCTCCTCTCTTAATCATCACTACTCCCTTATCCTTATACACCCCCCCCACCTTTTTCTTTCCCCTAATCCCCCCCACCTACCTCACCCCCCTCCATTTCTCCTCATGTCTCCGTACGTCTCCCCTCCTTTCTTCTTATAGTCCCATTTTTTATGTCCATGGCCCTTATTTAGATAACTTTTGCCTGTTATATGTAGATTAAGGCCTAATCACCTTTACTCAATGTAAAGTGGTCGTCATTTACTGGTGTTAAACCATTCTCCCCCTTCAATCCTATATTGGCATTAACATGCTGCATTTTCACCCCTGTTCTCAAGTTTCCCCTGTCAATTATGTTTTTCTTATGTTTTATTTTTCTTGGTCCATTAACAGAATCTCCAATAACCATCTGAGGCGGAAGCTCTTCTCCAGATTCCGGCGAACTGCAAGATATAAGTACCATCCTAAAATCTCCTTACAAGTCTGTGACATGATGGTGTTGATTCAGCTTTGCAAGACCTTTATATGCTCTTACGATGGCCATTAAATTAGCCTCATTTAATGTAAAGGGCTGTAACTCTCCCTCAAAGAGGAGCCACATCTTTGGGATTCTGAAAAGAGATAAAGTAAACATTGCCTTTCTCCAGGAGACGCATTTCAGATTAAACCACCTTCCCAACCTCTCCTTTTCTGTATTCCCCAACTGGTTCCATAGCGGCTCCCCCACATCCAATTCTAAAGGTGTTAGTATTGGGTTCCACAAAAAAGTCCCTTTCCTCCTAGTAGACCAAATCTGTGATCCGGAAGGGAGATTTCTCATGATTAAAGGTACGATAGGCCCAAATCTATTCACTTTCATGAATATATATGCCCCTAACACCAATCAAATCCATTGGATGATCGAAGTGTTGAAGAGATTGGAGTCATTCAGGGAAGGAATTACCTTCCTGGGAGGTGACTTCAACTTAATTTTTAATCCTTTCCTGGACTCTTCCTCACACAAGTCAGCCCAATCCCAAAAGGCCCTTAGAACTATTTTAAACAGTTTGGCCAGGTCACATCTGGTGGATGTTTGGCGCACCTTCCACCCAGAGGTAAGGGATTATACTTTCTTTTCCCAGGTCCATGGATCATATCAGCGCCTAGATCACGTGTTTGTTTCTAAGGAGCATCTCCAGCACTGTTCCGAAGCAGATATTGGGTCTATCACCATTTCGGACCATGCCCCTATATTTTTAACTTTTGAAATCTTACCTAAAAGTTACCCTATTAGAAACTGGCGCCTTAATGAAAGACTCCTGGGCCTCAATGACACCAAAGTTCGCTTGAAAACCCTCTTGGAAAACTACTTTGACACAAACTGCACCCCGGATGTTACAGCTCATACAATCTGGGATGCCCATAAGGCTTTCATTCGAGGTCACTGCATTAGTATAGGGACCCATATAAAAAAAGTGAGGTTGAAACAGATAGATGACTTGCATGAAAAAATAAGATATCTGGAAAGCACCCATAAGAAATGCTTACTGCAATCACATTTATCAGAGCTCAGTGCTTGTCGAGCCTCACTTAAAAACCTCTTGAACGAATCATCCGCGAGATATTGTTTACACTCACAACAAAAAATTTTCGCGCATGGTAACAAGGCCTCTAGGTTCATGATGCAAAGACTTAAACAGAGGAAACTCGCCAACCATGTTCATAAAATGAAAACCTCAGATGGCTCCCTGACCTTTAATTCAGATCAAATAGCCTCCCTCTTTAGAGACTTTTATAATTCCCTCTATAATCTACACCCCTCGGTCCAGTCCGAGAAGGGTATAGAGACGGACCCTGAACATTCAACCTTCTTAAAAGGCTTAAATCTTCCACAATTAACGGACCTGGATAGGCTCCAGCTCTCTGCTCCTTTTACTCCGGAAGAAGTACTAGGTGTCATCAAAGACTCCCCCAAAGGAAAATGCCCAGGACCAGATGGGCTACCGATCCCTTATTACAGCACTTTTCATGACATACTAATCCCCCACCTACTGCCTATTTTTAATGCATCTCTGCAGGGAGTTCCGTTGACTGGAGACATGACCAGAGCCAACATCACAGTGATCCCAAAAGAAGGCAAAGACCACACTCTTTGCTCCAATTTTAGGCCCATCTCCTTACTCAACATAGACCTTAAGCTTTTAGCAAAATTGCTAGCCAACAGGTTAGCTAAAATCCTTCCGACTCTGATCCATAGAGACCAAGTAGGTTTCATTAAAAACAGAGAAGGTAAGGACAACACAGCCAGGGTCCTCAACATCCTCCACTTTGTTAAAAAACGAGCTCTACCTCTGGTCCTTCTCAGCACAGATGCTGAGAAGGCCTTTGATAGAGTTAGCTGGTCCTTCATGTTTTCGGTCTTAAATTCTGCCAACTTTCCTCCCCACTTTGTCCAGGCAGTCCATGCTATGTATCTGAATGCATCAGCCTCCATAATAGTTAACGACACCCTTTCAGCTCCCTTCCGAATAAGTAATGGCACGCGACAGGGTTGTCCCCTATCTCCCCTCCTATTTGTACTGACCTTAGAACCCCTTCTGCAACTTATTAGATTGGATGACGACATCCACGGTATAACCCTTGGTGACCAACATCACAAAATTGCCGCATTCGCGGATGATATGTTAATAATGATCCATAACCCATCCTTGGCCCTTCCTAGGCTCTATAAACATATAGAAAATTTTGGCTCCCTTTCCAACCTTAAAATTAATCATAATAAGTCACTCATAATTTCTACAGGCATTTCTAATACTCTAAAGAAGCATTTAATCCAAAATTCACCCTTTAACTGGTCCTCCCCCCATTTAACATTTTTAGGTGTTAAACTTGGCACAGACCCCAGCCAATTCTTCAACTTGAATTATCTCCCTCTTTTACAGAAAATCAAATCTGATCTGGCAACATTAGACATCCCTATCCTTTCATGGTTCGGGAGGAAGAACATACTAATGTCTCTGGTCATACCTAAACTGACATATCTTCAACAAACACTCCCAATACCCATACCCTCTACCTATTATGCTTCCCTTCGCTCTCTGTTCAGATCCTTTATTTGGTCAGGGAAGAGAGCAATGATTTCATATAGAGCCTTAACTTACTCTAAAGAGAAAGGGGGAATTTCATTACCAGATCCGGAAATTTACGGCAGAGCTGTCCTTTTGGCAAGAGTCGTGGATTGGTTGAGATGCCCTCCTCATAAATCTTGGGTCGCAATGGAGCAATCCCTATTGGGGTCCTCATTCTCAGGTTTTCTATTGGGCAATTTATCCTGTATCCCTCCTGGTTCTAACAATTCGCCGGTCATGAAAGCAACCTTTCAAGCTTGGAACACCCTGCAGAGATCCTATAATGGTGTACCTCTTCCATCCCCAACCCTATCTGTTAAAGATGTTTTTGACCTGGCCCCCCAGGCACTGAGAGACAGTATCCCAACTAAGATTAGAATGTCAGGAGTTAGGATCATAGAGCTATACCAAGAAGGCTCTCTCATCTCCGTTGACGATATGCACAACTTACTAGAGATATCCTCCTCGAGATTTAACTTAATATACTTCCTCAGGGCTTACATGGCCCAACATGGTAGATTAAGCAATCTTCTTAGACCTCTTACATGGTTTGAGAGTGTTATTTCTCAAGCCCAGACTCCACGTAAAATCATCTCTCAACTGTATAAGAAACTAAGAGACCCCCCTTCCTTGCTGGTACCTGCTTTTATCCGCTTGTGGGAAAAAGATCTAAACAAAACCTTTCAAAGTAACGAAATTCATAAGATTTATATCTCCTCACATAATGCGTCTAGATGCGTGAGGACTCAAGAGAATAATTACAAAATAATCTCAAGGTGGTACAAAACCCCTGATAAAACATCTCTATACTCTGCTTCAGCTTCGGATACGTGCTGGAGGTGCTATGAGGATAGAGGCACATACATACATATATGGTGGAAGTGCCCTAAAATTCTAACCTGGTGGGAAAAAATATTCAGACAAGGAAATCAGATTTGTGGAACCAACTACCCTGCCTCTCCTGAAATAGCCCTTTTGAACCTATTTCCTTCAACCCTCTCTAATCCCAACTTAAAACTGTTTAAATTACTGTTAAGTGCTGCCAAACTCTTGGTCCCAACCATGTGGCTTTCTCCTGAGGTCCCAACCATGGAGAAATGGTTCCTTAAGATCGATCAGATATTCCGACTTGAGGAGATTTCCTCCTGGGAAGAAAGATCCACCATAAATTCGACAAGACATGGAAGGAGTGGAAGTCCTTTAGAGGATATACGGCCCAAAACTCTTGAGGGCTTACTCCCTCTGACAAGTGATAAGGCTTTCGAGATAGATTGTTAACTTCAGCCACTTACACAATACGTTGCAGTTTCGCGATTATTGGAGATTGCTTGCCTATCCCGCCTCAGGTGATAAATTTACCCTACTGAAAGTGTACTAAATCTATTAGTTGGCTCTTTCCTAATTTAGCGCATTAACATGTGACCAGTTGTTCTCCCCTATCCCCATTATTGAAGTAATGTTTATTGAAATATTGCTCATTGAAGAACTGATTGTAATTTGCTAGAGACTTATTGTCGTCTCTATTTTCATGAAACTTTATCTCTGTATCTGCGATATTACTCAATAAAAGAGTTAAATAAAAAAAAAAAAAAAAAAAAGAGTTTTCTTTATTTTCATGACTATGAAAATTGTAGATTCACACTGAAGGCATCAAAACTATGAATTAACACATGTGGAATTATATACATAACAAAAAAGTGTGAAACAACTGAAAATATGTCGTATTCTAGGTTCTTCAAAGTAGTCACCATTTGCTTTGATTACTGCTTTGCATACTCTTGTCATTCTTTTGATGAGCTTCAAGAGGTAGTCACCTGAAATGGTCTTCCAACAGTCTTGAAGGAGTTCCCAGAGATGCTTGAAAACAAGACACGTCCCACGGCGCGAATTACCGTCAACCAGTCACCAGGATCAAGAAGGAATCTTTTATTGCAGCGATACAACGCGTTTCGGGGAATCACTCCCCTTCATCAGGTACAAAAAAGCTGCACAAGTGTAACAGCACAAAGCTACACACATTTATACATACCAAAGTGCCGCCTTAAGGAGGTCACAAGGTCAAAAGGGAGGGGTTTTGGGTGTTGCCTAGATGGATAATGGCAAATATAATATGCATATCAGCAGGTCCTCGCAATGAACCACCGATGTGCGCACTCTAACCGCATCTGTGCAATATGATCGCACTGGTGACAGTCTGTTTAGTAAAAATCAAAAAAATAGCTACGCCCATAAAAGGGCCGACCCTGAAGAGTATGCAATTGAAAGCGCATAAGAAAGCGCATCAAAACGGCCCCTGATCACACTGATGATGCGATCCTATTGAAAATGCAGGACCCGCATCACATGAGCAAGTTCTAGTCACGTGAGGACACAGTTACCAGTGCAGAATCTAGGGGATGGAAGTGGATGCATGCGCGCAGTTAATGAAAATACACACATGCACCCAGCATCCCCCAAAAAAAGGTGTAACTGCTACTAGAATCTGCCATATTGGTAGTGCAGCTTACAATTGAACCTATTGATTCATAAAAAAAGGGTTCAGGACAACAATCGAGTAGTTGGGGTCTAAATCTAATAGAGAAAGGAGATATCTATTTCTCATACTCTCTGTTAATGAGCTAGTGCTGTCAATGGTTAAATCTATAGATTAATTTCAAATGCCTCATTTAAACCCTGAGGACTCAGGCTATTAAGTTTATAAATCCAGAACATTTCATGCCTTTTAATTGTTTGTATAATGTTCCGGGTATCGGCATGAATTTTCTCTATAGGTAAACGGAAATGCTTGAGAATAGACCCCGGTGTTTGTCCGTGATGCACTATGCTGCATAAATTTCTTCTTAGTGTTTGAACGATGCTTATTCAACCTGTTACGCAATGTTTGTGTAGTGCGACCTACGTACTGTAGTCCACATTTGCATTCAAGCATGTAGATCACATTATTTGACCCACAGTCCATTGGTTGCTTAATGTTAAAAATTTCCCCAGTGGTGTTATTGCAAAAAGAAGTGGAGTTTCATATAGAAAGGCAACATAGACATTTAGGTTGTCTGCATTTTGTACTACCCACTGGTCTAGATGGTATGAATAAACTGGTATTTGGCCCAGCTACTTTATAGTGTGGTTCACGTAGCTTACTGGGTGCTAGCAGATTTTTAAGGGTTTTTGCTCTCCTGAAAGTTAGAGGCGGGTGGCTTGGTAGGGATTTGTCTATATAGGGGTCTTTTTTTAATAATATGCCAATGCTTAAAAATAATATTTCTCACATCCTTTTGGTTGCTACTGTAGGTAGTGATGAAATTGGCACCCCATTTGTTATTTTGCTGTTTATCCTTTGCCTGATCTTTGTGGCTAACTAATAGGCAATTTTCTTGTGTAAGAGCCTTAGCTCGATTATAAGCCGCCTCAATGACTCCATGAGGGTAGCCTTTTTTCTGAAATCTTTTGCGAATTATCTCACTTTGTGAGATGAAATCCCTAGTTAGGAAACAATTCCTCCTTAGTCTTTTGAATTGACTAAAGGGGATGTTCGTCTTCCATTTCTTAAAATGGAGGCTAGAATACTCAAGGTAACTGTTGCAGTCAACCTTTTTGAAAAACGTGCGTGTTACAATTTTGTCACCATTAGCATTCATTTCTAAATCCAAGAATTCAATTCTTGAACAATCGTGCGTCCCAGATAGAGTTATACCCCAATCAGAGGAATTCAGATATTTAATGAAATCCTTAATAGAATCAGACTCTCCATCCCATATAAAGAACAAGTCGTCTATATAACGACGATACAACACAATGGGTGGACTTATAAATATATTGATCTTTAAATGCTCCCATGAAAAGGTTCGCAAAACTGGGCGCGAAACGCGTACCCATTGCGGTACCTTTGCACTGGAGGTATAATTGTTCACCAAAAGAAAATGTATTGTGTGTCAGAATAAATTTAATAGATTTCAGTATAAACGACTTCTGATCGGCAGGTACAGAAGGATCTTTACCAAGAAAAGAATCAACACACTTTAGCCCCAATTCATGATTGATATTTGAATATAGGGCCGCAACATCAAGGGCTATCCATGAATATGTATCCTTCCATGTGATTCCTTTGAGTGTGGTTATTAAGGAGGTGGAATATTTCAAATAGGAAGGTAGTTGGATAACATATTTTTGTAGCAAGATGTCCACGTAATGGGACAAATTGCAGGTCAAAGAGGATATCCCAGAGATGATGGGGCGGCCCGGAGGATTCTGAATATCCTTATGAATTTTGGGTAGATGGTAAAAGAGTGCCATTACTGAATCTGTTTTGAGAATGTATTCTTGTTCTTTTTTACTCAGTATTAGTGATGAGCGGGAGGTGCCATATTCGATTTCGCGATATTTCGCGAATATTCGAATGAATATTCGTGTTATATTCGTCAAAACCGAATATTCGTAATTATTCCAATTATCGCGAATAATATACGAATTATTTTTTTTCGCGTATTGCGATTATTTATCTTGATAGTATATGGCAACGTTCCTATGCTAATTGACTATGGCTAGGCTAATATGTGTATTTTACGAAATTTCGTGATTTGCTCTAACTTCGTCTCTTAGAATATTACGAATATTCTAAAAGACGAAGTTAGAGCAGTATTACGAAATTTCGTAAAATACACATATAGATTGTAATTTAGCTAGTATAGTGCTATAATCCCTTTTTTTGCCTCTAAATTTTTTTTGCCTCTTCTGAACTTAAGTTTTGTAAAATATGTACACTATTAAAAAATATTACTATAGCAGTATATTAGCTTAAATACAATCTATGTGTATTTTACGAAATTTCGTAATATTGCTCTAACTTCGTCTTTTAGAATATTCGTAATATTCTAAAAGACGAAGTTAGAGCAATATTAAGAACATTTGCAAAAGCCGAAATTGCGATGCGAGTTATATAATACGAAATAATCGCATGAAGATTTCAACTTAGCACTGCTATATTCCATATTCTAGCCTAGTATGGAATATAGCTGTGCTAAGTTAGCACTGCTATATTCCATACTAGGCTAGAATATGGAATATAGCAGTGCTAAGTTGAAATCTTCATGCGATTATTTCGTATTATATTACTCGCATCGCAATTTCGGCTTTTGCAAATGTTCTTAATATTGCTCTAACTTCGTCTTTTAGAATATTACGAATATTCTAAAAGACGAAGTTAGAGCAATATTACGAAATTTCTAAAAGACGAAGTTAGAGCAATATTACGAAATTTCGTAAAATACACATAGATTGTATTTAAGCTAATATACTGCTATAGTAATATTTTTTAACAGTGTACATATTTTACAAAACTTAAGTTCAGAAGAGGCAAAAAAAATTTAGAGGCAAAAAAAGGGATTATAGCACTATATTAGCTAAATTACAATCTATATGTGTATTTTACGAAATTTCGTAATATTGCTCTAACTTCGTCTTTTAGAATATTCGTAATATTCTAAAAGACGAAGTTAGAGCAATATTAAGACTATTTGCAAAAGTCGAAATTTCGATGCGAGTAATATAACACGAAATAATCGCATGAAGATTTCAACTTAGCACTGCTATATTCCATATTCTAGCCTAGTATGGAATATAGCAGTGCTAACTTAGCCCTGCTATAGTCCATATTAGGCTAGAATATGGAATATAGCAGTGCTAAATTGAAATCTTCATGCGATTATTTCGTGTTATATTATTCGCATCGCAATTTGCGAAATTTCGTAAAATACACATATAGATTAGATTGTAATTTAGCTAATATGGAATATAGCAGTAAGTTGAAAACGCCACTGACTGGAGCAGCCAGGAAGCCAGGAATCCAAAGGACAGGTAAGAACAACTTTAGAGAAGTGGGAAAGAAAAAAATATAATAATAAAAAAAAAAAACGAATATTCGAATTCGCGAATATATAGAACGATATTCTAAATATTCGCGAAATCTCGAAATTGCGATATTCGAGAAAAAAATTCGCAATTCGAATATTCGCGCTCAACACTACTCAGTATATATGTTTTGCTGAGTCAATAAAGGTCCTCAATGCGACCCTATGTTCCCCAGACGGATATTTTTCTAGAGGAAGAGTAATCAGTGTCCGACAAAATGTGGAGAGCTTCTTTAACGTAGTCATCTCTATTTTGGATGACCACGCCTCTACCCTTGTCGGCATTACGGATAACTATTGAGGTATTTTCGTATAGGCTTTTCACTGCCTTAGATTCTTTAGGATTGAGATTGTGGTTCAAAATAGGTTTCTGATGGATGGATCGAAAATTGTCCATCACTAAATGATAAAAAGTCTCTATAAAATTCCCCTTATGATGGGTCGGGTAAAATGTTGAGGGGGGTTTTAAACTCGTGGAGACATATTGTGTTGTTGTTACCGGAGTAGATGAAGCCTCACTATTATGTTCAATACTAGGTTTATTTAGACTATCCAATAAGCTAAAATGTCTTTTTAGTGTTAGTTTCCTAACAAAATTATGTAAGTCTAAAAAGAGATCGAAACTCTTTATGCCTAATGTTGGGCAAAATGAAAGGCCTCTTGCTAATAGTGATGTTTCCTCCACATTTAATAAATAGGAAGATAAATTGAAAATTTTGGTTTCATGGTCTGATTTCTCTTTTATTAGAATTTTCTTTTTACTTTTGCCTCCCCTGCATCCTCTCCTAAATTTTTTCTTTTCACTGATCTTTTCCCCAGAGGATGAAAAAAGTTTGTGATTGTTACCATATTCGGGCTTCTCCTTATCGGGTATATCGTAGTTGGTGTGAGTACCGTGGGAAGGGATAAAAAAGAAGAAGAGCTCTGGCCTGCCTGGGACGTCAGGTTGAGCGTCTCCATAAGTTTCGGACTAACCCCAGAACTAGAATGATTTGGAGACATGTGGATGGAGGTCTGAGTGAGGGAAAGATCATGGAGTGTGATGATTGAATCCAACTCCAAATCAGTGGTAGGAGATGGTGGGGATGGCGATAGGTGTACCGTGGAGTGGCTGGGTCTAATAGTGGGGAAAAAGGAGGTAGGAGGGAGATTGAGGGGTGCACAATTGGAAAGGGTTTCTGGGTCAAAACCCTTGGCGGCAATTGGTGTGGGGGATCCCAACCGAGAAGACCTGGGCACGGGCTCCAAGTGGGGACCCCCCCATTGCTCACCAATGGAATCGGCCCAGTGGGACAAACCAGTGGTGGAGTTTGCCTCCTTTGTGTAGGGGTGTGATTGACTGTCACTCAATTGCATACTCTTCAGGGTCGGCCCTTTTATGGGCGTAGCTATTTGAGATTTTTATTAAACGGACTATCACCAGTGCGATTTTTTTGCCTCATATTGCGCAGATGCTGTTAGAGTGCGCACATCGGCGGTTCATTGCGAGGACCTGCTGATATGCATATTATATTTGCCATTATCCATCTAGGCAACACCCAAAACCCCTCCCTTTTGACCTTGTGACCTCCTTAAGGCGGCACTTTTGTATGTATAAATGTGTGTAGCTTTGTGCTGTTACACTTGTGCAGCTTTTTTGTACCTGATGAAGGGAAGTGATTCCCTGAAACGCATTGTATCGCTGCAATAAAAGATTCCTTCTTGATCCTGGTGACTGCTTGACCTTAATTCGCGCAGCGGGACATGTCTTGTTTTCTTGCACTACTAGCTTCTTGGGGGCTCCAGGCTTCTCCTTTTGAAGATCCCTCGTGGTCCCGAGGCTGCAGACCGCCATATCCAGATGTCCAGGCTTGTTTGAAAATACGTACAATAGTGTTGTGCCTACAATTGCACAACCATACAAGGTGAGCCTTGCCAATTCTCTTTGCTTGCAACTGTACACCCACAGAATTACCCTATGGTGCGCCCATCAGTTTTTTTACAGTTCTAAAACCAGCCTGTTATATTACACCCAGAGATGCTTAGCAGTTGTTGCCCCTTTTGCCTTCACTCTGCGGTCCAGCTCACCCCAAACCATCTTGATTGGGTTCAGGTCCGGTGACTGTGGAGGCCAGGTCATATCTGGCGCAGCACCCCATCACTCTCCTTCATGGTCAAATAGCCCTTACACAGCCTGGAGGTGTGTTTGGGGTCATTGTCCTGTTGAAGAATAAATGATGGTCCAACTAAATGCAAACCGGATGGTATAGCATGCCACTGCAAGATGCTGTGGTAGCCATGCTGGTTCAGTATGCCTTCAATTTTGAATAAATCCCCAACAGTGTCACCAGCAAAGCACCCCCACACCATCAGACCTCCTCCTCCATGCTTCACGGTGGGAACCAGGCATGTAGAGTCAATCCATTCACCTTTTCTGCGTCACACAAAGACATGGTGGTTTGAACCAAAGATCTCAAATTTGGACTCATCAGACCAAAGCACAGATTCCCACTGGTCTAATGTCCATTCCTTGTGTTCTTTAGTCCAATCAAGTCTCTTCTACTTGTTGCCTGTCCTTAGCAGTGGTTTCCTAGCAGATATTCTACCATGAAGGCTTGATTCACACAGTCTCCTCTTAACAGTTGTTCTAGAGATGTGTCTTTTGCTAGAACTCTGTGTGGCATTGACCTGGTCTCTAATCTGAGCTGCTGTTAACCTGCGATTTCTGAGGCTGGTGACTCAGATGAACTTATCCTCCGTAGCAGAGGTGACTCTTGGTCTTCCTTTCCTGGGGCGTTCCGCATGTGAGCCAGTTTCTTTGTAGCGCTTGATGGTTTTTGTGACTGCACTTGGGGACACTTTCAAAGTTTTCCCAATTTTTCAGACTGACCGACCTTCATTTCAGTAATGATGGCCACTTGTTTTTCTTTGCTTAGCTGCTTTTTTCTTGCCATAATACAAATTCTAACAGTCTATTCAGTAGGACTATCAGCTGTGTATCCACCTGACTTCTCCACAACGCAACTGATGGTCCCAACCCAAATTTATAAGGCAAGAAATCCCACTTATTAAACCTGACAGGGCACACCTGTGAAGTGAAAACCATTTCAGGTGACTACTTCTTGAACCTCATCAAGAGAATGCCAAGAGTGTGCAAAGCAGTAATCAACTTTGAAGAACCTAGAATATGACATATTTTCAGTTGTTTCACACTTTTTTGTTACGTATAAAATACCACATGTGTTAATTCATAGTTTTGATGCCTTCAGTGTGAATCTACAATTTTCATAGTGAAAATAAAGAAAACTCTTTGAATGCGAAGGTGTGTCCAAACTTTTGGTCTGTACTGTGCATATATATATATATATATATATATATATATATATATATATATATATATATATATATATATTTATTTAGACAAGTAGTTAATCCAGTCCATCTTTTTGAAATCCTCTGGATTGTATAAGACACTCCCCTTTAATGATGGAATACCTTTTAAAAATATGCATTAAACAAGTTAATGTAGTCCACTTAGGAATCAGCACGAAGCTCCGAAACGCGTTTGGTGGGCAGCAGTAACTACGACAGGTCACATTCCCTAACTTGAGCAAGATGGATGATCCCAGCTGCTAACCACCCCGATGTACTGGAACTGACCTAACTCAGACACATCCATCATTTGCAAGCTTATCTTCTGTGGCCTAATAGCGCTACAATTGTAACATTTATTATCTGCAGATCAAGTTTACAACCACGTGGGACGCAATGTGGCAAGCCAGTGTCTCAAACAGCAAGCACACAGCAAGCTGACCTGCCGATTAATGAACAAGCTGCTCTTCACTGGATTGATAACATACCAACAAGCAGTTTTAAACATTACTAACAAAAAAACATTTATTATTATTAGTATCCCAAAATCTTTACATAATGACCTAATGAACATTAACCAGTGTTCGACTTAACAAACAACTCTAATCATTCTCTATTATCAATATACATTGTTGCAGTTGTTTTCTAATATCAACTAACCTAAAATCTATGCTTACTTTCCCCAACATTGTGGCTCATCATGCAAATGTTTATTAGAATTGATAGAACATACTATTGATATAGATCTATATGCAGCTACCTAAGAATGGTTATATTTGGAGGCTGCATTTGCCACTGGAGGATCGGGGGTTTTAAACAGCCCTTGCCACTATCGATCATGATCTGGTAGTTGACCCAATATTAGGATACTGCATTTATCAATTGGGCCATCAAGTATTTGGGCTACTGCATGCAGTTAGGTTTTATGCATTTTTATTGCATTTATTTCTTAACAGTATTTTTATTGTTTACTATATGCTGGTTTTTACTATATTTCACATATTTTTATATGTATTCAGCTAAGGCTGGGTTATATATATGTACAGTTCTCTAGATGTGGTTGGTGGATGACAGGTGAACTTGGCCAATTACTACATTGCGCATCCACAAACCACATCTACTATTCAGTGTTGTTCAAGTGCTTTTGTACAGTGGTGCGCTATCTTTGGCGTTTTCAAGAAATGTATTGTTTGAACATTTTACACAGTTTTCCATGATTGTCGGCTGTCCGTGTGGCACTGAATAGGTGAGTGCCCCCCAATTATCTTTTATACCCTAATAAGAATGGTTTGCTTGAATTACAGAGCTATATAATGGCAATTTGGATCCCCAGTCAGAGCAGCAAGCTGTAATAGGATTGATCCTATTACCCAGGCTGTAACCTCCCCTACTGAAACCTGTTCAACATTAATGCTGTGGAATGATTCCTCCATATCCTTTCCATACACCTTGAATAATCTTGCCCTGCACTTGTAAATCATTTTATTTATTTTTTAGCACTTAGCACAACGAGGTCTTTTCTACCACTGTCCCTAGCTCCGGCTAATGTCTCTCCCTGATTATGGGTGATCCTGCCTTCCCAAGAGTTCCTTGCTCAATGTCCTCACACGTGCACCAGCCATTTTAGGAACAAATGCGATTCGTTACCACGAAACATGAGGAACTTCAGATTCGGTTCCAAATCGAATTTTTCCTAAAATTCTGATCGAATTCCACTTTGTCAACTTTCATTCGCTCTTCTCTAGTTGTAATTTTGAACGATCCCTGCAGGTTAAATTACAAAAGTTTCAGATTTAGAAAAAATAAGTCAATTCACTCATCTAAATGCTCATAGTACTTATATTTTAAGGCAACAGGGTTTTGGAGTTTAGTTCCTTAAATTTTTCAAATGGTATCTCACAAAATTTAAGCTAATGTGTATGAATAATGTTCTAATTTCACTAGTAGAGTAAACAAACAAACATTATTTTAAAGCTATTTGGAAGGCAGGACTGAATCTAAGAAAATATTAAAGGTTATGAACACATTCTGGGGCAATTTTTTTATGATCAAATTTTACTTAGTTTGAGCAAAAATATTTTTTCAATTGGTCTTTATTAAAAATGCTCAGCAATTTTTGCCATAAAGGGTTAACTTTTTGATAATCTGAGAGTATCTTAACCCCTTCAGCCGCTGTGATGTACCTGTATGACACAGAGGCTGATGGAATGTATGGAGCGGGCTGCTGCGCTTAGCCCACTACATATGTGGTGGATGCTTGCTATATAATTCTGCAGGCACAGGCCATAATGACTGGCATCAGCGATGATGCAGAAACCTGTTATTTAACCCAACATATGAAACTTGCAATAGCAATTGTGGCATCTCTGAGGTTAGGTAGTTCCACCTACTATCTGTTTGGAGCCTCTACCATGAAATCATGGGGCTCAGATCAGTTACCATGCTGAAGCATCCCAGGTCTGTCATGGTAATCTGCCTGCTACACTGGGTAAGTGGCACAGCTTAGCATGTACAGCAGTAGAATCCCATTCACCAAATAGATTTCTATTAAGGTGAATGGGACAAGGGATCAAAAGATCCCTGGTTGTAGCCCCCTTGGGGGGGTTAAAGTTATTGTTTAAAAAGTTATAAAAGTAAAAAAAAACAACATTAAAATATAAAACATTTAAATCACCTCCCCTTTCTCAATTTTACATAAAAAATATATAAACAATGAAAAATTAAACACAACAGGTATCGCCACATGCAAAAATGTCTAAAGTATAAAAATTTAGCAGTCCACTCCTCTCTTAGACAGGTGCACTTAAAAACGGTCCCATTGATTGATAGGCTGAATAGGGTTTTGACACAGCAATTCATGATGAATAAATTTGTAACAAATCTAATTTCTTGTCAAACTTCGGCAAAGCTGCTGAATCAAATTTTTCAAAACTTCATCTTTACTGGTCTTATCCAACCTCTGGCTTCAGCGGTGAGCAGCCACAGCTGCAGTCCAAAGGAATACATTAGGTTGTATGCAATCTTGTGGACTGCACCTGTCACTCAATATTTAAAATCAATCAGTGTTGCAGAGTAGCCCAGGCCTAAAACGCAGGTAACTTCCAACTGAATGACATGTAATATGTGACATGTAATTAATGCAGAAATATTTAATCTCAGTAGCAATGCACTTTAGGGCAAAAATTATTCTTTCTTCCTTTGCTTTTCCTTAATGCCCAAATATCAACGCACCTGACCTGGCCTTAGTTAATATAGTTGAACAGCTAATTTGTAGAAAGATGCAATTTTTACAGTTTTGCCCACAACCATCCACTTTTCAAGAGCGAGCAAACTTCTGCATTTTGAACATTAGCATCAGATCATTTAGCTCAATGTCTTAATCCCTTGAGACTGAATTCAGTGAAAGAAAATAAAAAAAAGTTTTTCTTAGAGAATAATGATTCCTGTGGAATTAAATGAACAAGTACTTCTTTCTAAACACCCAAGTGGGCTTCCTTTCTAAGTAAATATTAATCATGCCTATTTCTAAATATTCCCCGGTGACCAGAAATGTTTAATTTTACCTTAATTAAAAGAATCATCTCTTCCCTTTTAGTAATTACACAATGAAGATAATTCATTGCTAATAAAGTATGCATCAAACTGTCCTACAAATACACACACACATAATGTATGTCATTTTTACTGATATTAAAAAAGAGTAGGAAAGAGATTCATCACAGATAATTGCTCCTCCGGAGGACATAGGTTTTAGCTGGTATAGCATTTTTAAATGGACTATTGCTCCCAAGTTTATGTTCATTGTATATTAATTAGATGTGGAGTGTAGGTAAAAATATTTAGTGTTAGTCAATTTCTAGAGGTTACAATAGAGCTTTAGGGCTCTAAGCCTAAAAGTGATATTGTTACCAGCCTTTTTTTACTAGATAGTATACAGTAAAAATGTAAATTTAAATGTCACAAACTGTGACTTTCCAGCGAGTATAATTAATATGAAAATGAAAGTGCTGATGAGTAAGTGAGAATTTTAAATGTTGGTTTGAACTTACATTGAAAATGTATTCTAAAATATTCCTACTGTAACCCCATCCCCAACTCTTACAGAGTAATTGATCACTATATACAGTGTATAAATATATATATATATATATATATATATATATATATACACAGGGCTTTTTTTCTGGCGGAACGCACCGGAACGGCGTTCCGCCACCTTTTGACATCGCAGCCTGCCATGTTCCAGCATCGCAGGCTGCGATGTATCAGCGGGGAGGGACTGGGAGGAGGATCTGGGGTCCGGTGCGTTCACTGTGCTCTGGCCTCCAGCTCCAGTACAGTTATAAATGTGTAAATGAATAATGATTCTATTCATGCTGCCCCCTCTGTAGTACTTTATAACATTCAATATATCCATCCTACTGACAGGGCTACTGTCTGTTATCGTAATGCGCCGCCTACTTTATGAATGACGAAGGCGGCGCAGGCATGTGACGTCAGTCAGTGATGCTGCTGCTCGTCTGCCTGGCCGGCCTGCATTACGATAACAGACAGTAGCCCTGGGAGTAGGATGGATATATTAAATGTTATACAGTACTACAGAGGGGGCAGCATGAATCATTATTAATTGATACACATTTTATAACTGTACTGGAGCGGCAATGGGGGGTCTGTGGATGGCACTGTTAAGGGGGGGTCTGTGGGTGGCACTGTTATGGGGAGGGGGGTCTGTGGATAGCACTGTTAAGGGGGGGTCTGTGGATGGCACTTTTATGGGGTGGGGGGGGTCTGTGGATGGCACTGTTATAGGGTGGGGGGGTCTGTGGATGGCACTGTTATGGGGTGGGGGGGGGTCTGTGGATGGCAATGTTATGGGGTGGGGGGGTCTGTGGATGGCACTGTTAAGGGGGGGTCTGTGGATGGCACTGTTAAGGGGGGTCTGTGTATGGCACTGTTATGGGGGGTGTCTGTAGATGGCACTGTTATGGAGTGGGGGGGGGGTCTGTGGATGGCCCCTTCCCCGTTTATACATCTACACCTATTTACCTTTATATAATTTTGAAATCAACACATGCATATGACCATGACCTAACCAGCGAGAAGATCATTTTTGACTAATGATGTAATGATGTCAAGATTTATTAAATTATTAAATTGTCTATCAAGTTTTATGATATTTATATATTTTTATATTGATTTTATATTGATATTTTTATATTGATATTTATAAGATTTTATCATCTGATATCTAAGATGTCGACCATACAGGGAGTGCAGAATTATTAGGCAAGTTGTATTTTTGAGGATTAATTTTATTATTGAACAACAACCATGTTCTCAATGAACCCAAAAAACTCATTAATATCAAAGCTGAATATTTTTGGAAGTAGTTTTTAGTTTGTTTTTAGTTTTAGCTATTTTAGGGGGATATCTGTGTGTGCAGGTGACTATTACTGTACATAATTATTAGGCAACTTAACAAAAAACAAATATATACCCATTTCAATTATTTATTTTTACCAGTGAAACCAATATAACATCTCAACATTCACAAATATACATTTCTGACATTCAAAAACAAAACAAAAACAAATCAGTGACCATTATAGCCACCTTTCTTTGCAAGGACACTCAAAAGCCTGCCATCCATGGATTCTGTCAGTGTTTTGATCTGTTCACCATCAACATTGCGTGCAGCAGCAACCACAGCCTCCCAGACACTGTTCAGAGAGGTGTACTGTTTTCCCTCCTTGTAAATCTCACATTTGATGATGGACCACAGGTTCTCAATGGGGTTCAGATCAGGTGAACAAGGAGGCCATGTCATTAGATTTTCTTCTTTTATACCCTTTCTTGCCAGCCACGTTGTGGAGTACTTGGACGCGTGTGATGGAGCATTGTTCTGCATGAAAATCATGTTTTTCTTACCTTGCAGACTTCTTCCTGTACCACTGCTTGAAGAAGGTGTCTTCCAGAAACTGGCAGTAGGACTGGGAGTTGAGCTTGACTCCATCCTTAACCCAAAAAGGCCCCACAAGCTCATCTTTGATGATACCAGCCCAAACCAGTACTCCACCTCCACCTTGCTGGCGTCTGAGTCGGACTGGAGCTCTCTGCCCTTTACCAATCCAGCCATCTGGCCCATCAAGACTCACTCTCATTTCATCAGTCCATAAAACCTTAGAAAAATCAGTCTTGAGATATTTCTTGGCCCAGTCTTGACGTTTCAGCTTGTGTGTCTTGTTCAGTGGTGGTCGTCTTTCAGCCTTTCTTACCTTGGCCATGTCTCTGAGTATTGCACACCTTGTGCTTTTGGGCACTCCAGTGATGTTGCAGCTCTGAAATATGGCCAAACTGGTGGCAAGTGGCATCTTGGCAGCTGCACGCTTGACTTTTCTCAGTTCATGGGCAGTTATTTTGCGCCTTGGTTTTTCCACACGCTTCTTGCGACCCTGTTGACTATTTTGAATGAAACGCTTGATTGTTCGATGATCACGCTTCAGAAGCTTTGCAATTTTAAGAGTGCTGCATCCCTCTGCAAGATATCTCACTATTTTTGACTTTTCTGAGCCTGTCAAGTCCTTCTTTTGACCCATTTTGCCAAAGGAAAGGAAGTTGCCTAATAATTATTCACACCTGATATAGGGTGTTGATGTCACTAGACCACACCCCTTCTCATTACAGAGATGCACATCACCTAATATGCTTAATTGGTAGTAGGCTTTCGAGCCTATACAGCTTGGAGTAAGACAACATGCATAAAGAGGATGATGTGGTCAAAATACTCATTTGCCTAATAATTCTGCACGTAGTGTATATATATAGCAGTGGTAGTTTGTGACAACGATGTAACCCTTCTACTATTATATATATTGTATATTTTATATTGTATTATATATACTAAACATTCTATTAATTACTTTATGGTATCAAGCAGTTTTAAGAGCATTAGTGTCAATCTGAATTTAATATCTATATAATTATATCTTTATGATCTGATAGCCAACCATGATCGGCTCAATACGTCCAAAACGCATCCACTCCATGTTTTCAATCTAATCCAGATACCTCAATGATCCCTCCCCTATAAAAGGAATGAGATCAATAGTACTATTCACCACTGATGAAGGTGCAAGAGTGCATCGAAACGCGTTTGATTTAAGAAGGAATAGTACACAGACTCTGAAAATAAGAAAGATCTTTATATAAAGAAGAAATAGAGGCGTATGTTCATTATACAGCTTACTAATGAAATTGGTCAGCTGATCGGGATAACAGATCGTCATTTCCGGTCACAGACCCGTCACTGCATCGCGGGGAACACCGTAGAGACTCAGGAAGCCGCAACAGAAGAAGACGCCGAGGACGCCGAGGACTCCAAGGAACACGTGCGCACCAACGCTACACAGGATCGGACCATCATCAACAAAGGTACTCCCCTACAGCAGCTCCCTGGGACCGAGCTCTATGGGGTAAGACTGTTACCATTTCTTTCTCTCCTTTACGGTGACTGCTCCTTTAGGATACAAGTGGATCTACACCAGCGAAAAACTTTTTAACCCCTTCAAAACGAATCTTATCTTATAGTGCACATTTATATAGGACCTGCATGCAGACTGATCACCTGCATAAGTAGGTCTCCTCTTCTTTTAATGTACGTTGCTATAGCTATATAAGGATATACATATTAAAACTCATCCTATATTGTTATTATAATATCACAATTGATATATTGAGTGAGATTATTTTACTAATTCACTGAATGATGCAATTTTATATGTAATAAACAGCAGGTTATATACCATACACGTAATTGACTCTCCCTATATACCCAGCCATTTGAGTGCCCTCCATTTTTTGAATTCATACAATATATCCAATAATTTGGCAATTGGTACTGCCATATTAGAGAGAGCACCAATCCGTGTTTGGTTGTCAGTAGAGCCTCTGAACCCTCTTTTACTTCTGGATATATTAAATGTTATACAGTACTACAGAGGGGGCAGCATGAATCATTATTAAATGATACACATTTTATAACTGTACTAGAGCGGCAATGGGGGGTCTGTGGATGGCACTGTTAAGGGGGGGTCTGTGGATGGCACTTTTATGGGGTGGGAGGTCTGTGGATGGCACTGTTATAGGGTGGGGGGGTCTGTGGATGGCACTGTTATGGGGTGGGGGGGTCTGTGGATGGCAATGTTATGGGGTGGGGGGGTCTGTGGATGGCACTGTTAAGGGGGGTCTGTGTATGGCACTGTTAAGGGGGGTCTGTGTATGGCACGGTTATGGGGGTGTCTGTAGATGGCACAGTTATGGAGTGGGGGGGTCTGTGGATGGCACTGTTATGGGGTGGGGGTCTGTGGATGGCACTGTTATGGGGTAGGGAGGTCTGTGGATGGCACTGTTAAGGGGGGGGGGGGTCTGTGGATGGCACTGTTATGGGGTGGGGGGGTCTGTGAATGGCACTGTTATGGAGTTGGGGGGTCTGTGGATGGCAGTGTTATGGGGTGGGGGGGGTCTGTGGATGGCACTGTTAAGGCGTGGGGGGTCTGTGGATGGCACTTTTATGGGGGAAGTCTGTAGATGGCACTGTGATGGGTTGGGGGGTCTGTGGATGGCACTGTTATGGGGTGGGGGGTCTGTGGATGGCACTGTTATGGGGTGGGGGGTCTGTGGATGGCACTGTTATGGGGTGGGGGGGTCTGTGGATGGCACTGTTAAGGGGGGGTCTGTGGATGGCACTGTTATGGGGTGGGGGTCTGTGGATGGCACTGTTAAGGGGGGTCTGTGGATGGCACTGTTCTGGGGTGGGAGTCTGTGGATGGCACTGTTAATGGGTATGGGGGGGTCTGTGGATGGCACTGTTATGGGGTGGGGGGTCTGTGGATGGCACTGTTATGGGGTGGGGGTCTGTTGATGGCACTGTTATGGGGTGGGGGGGTCTGTGGATGGCACTGTTATAGGATAGGGGGGTCTGTGGATGGCACTTTTATAGGATGGGGAATCTATGGATGCCATCCACAGATCCCCCATAACAGTGTCATCCACAAATCCCCCATTAACAGTGCCATACCCATCTGGGGGGTTTATTTGCTAGACTGGACATTTATCGCCCCCCCCCCCCCAAATTTTACTTGCATCCCTGTTCTCTAAAGGGGCTGTTTTAGAAGGTGGTCCTAGGGGTGGGTAGGGGCGTGGCCAGGGGTGGGGGGGTGAGTTCCACCACCTTTTCTCTGAGAAAAAAAGCCTTGTATATACAGTAAAGACCAAAAGTTTGGACACACCTTCTCATTTAAAGAGTTTTCTTTATTTTCATGACTATGAAAATTGTAGATTTACACTAAATGCATCAAAACTATGAATTAACACATGTGGAATTATATACATAACAAAAAAGTGTGAAACAGCTGAAAATATGTCATATTCTAGGTTCTTCAACGCAGCCACTTTTTGCTTTGATTACTGCTTTGCACACTCTTAGCATTCTCTTGATGAGCTTCAAGAGGTAGTCACCTGAAATGGTCTTCCAACAGTCTTGAAGGAGTTCCCAGAGATGCTTAGCATTTGTTGGCCCTTTTGCCTTCACTCTGTGGAGGCCAGGTCATCTGGCGCAGCACCCCATCACTCTCCTTCATGGTCAAATAGCCCTTTCACAGCCTGGAGGTGTGTTTGGGGTCATTGTCCTGTTGAAAAATAAATTATTGTCCAACTAAACACAAACTGGATGGAATAGCATGCCGCTGTAAGATGCTGTGGTAGCCATGCTGGTTCAGTATGCCTTAAATTTTGAGTAAATCCCCAACAGTGTCACCAGCAAAGCACCCCACACAATCACACCTCCTCCTCCATGCTTCACGGTGGGAACCAGGCATGTAGAGTCCATCTGTTCACCTTTTCTGCATCGCACAAAGACACGGTGGTTGGAACCAAAGATCTCAAATTTGGACTCATCAGACCAAAGCACAGATTTCCACTGGTCTAATGTCCATTCCTTGTGTTCTTTAGCCCAAACAAGTCTCTTCTGCTTGTTGCCTGTCCTTAGCAGTGGTTTCCTAGCAGATATTCTACCATGAAGGCCTGATTCACACAGTCTCCTCTTAACAGTTGTTCTAGAGATGTGTCTGCTGCTAGAACTCTGTGTGGTATTGACCTGGTCTCTAATCTGAGCTGCTCTTAACCTGCAATTTCTGAGGCTGGTGACTCGGATGAACTTATCCTCCGCAGCAGAGGTAACTCTTGGTCTTCCTTTCCTGGGGCGTTCCGCATGTGATCCAGTTTCTTTGTAGCGCTTGATGGTTTTTGTGACTGCACTTGGGGACACTTTCAAAGTTTTCCCAATTTTCAGACTGACTGACCTTCATTTCTTAAAGTAATGATGGCCGCTCATTTTTCTTTACTTAGCTGCTTTTTTTCTTGCCATAATACAAATTCTAACAGTCTATTCAGTAGGACTATCATCTGTGTATCCACCTGACTTCTCCACAAGGCAACTGATGGTCCCAACCCCATTTATAAGGCAAGAAATCCCACTTATTAAACCTGACAGGGCACACCTGTGAAGTGAAAACCATTTCAGGTGACTATCTCTTGAAGCTCAACAAGAGAATGCCAAGAGTGTGCAAAGCAGTAATCAAAGCAAAAGGTGGCTACTTTGAAGAACCTAGAATATTACATATTTTCAGTTGTTTCACACTTTTTTGTTATGTATATAATTCCACATGTGTTAATTCATAGTTTTGATGCCTTCAGTGTGAATCTACAATTTTCATAGTCATGAAAATAAAGAAAACTCTTTGAATGAGAAGGTGTGTCCAAACTTTTGGTCTGTACTGTTTATATACAGGTGAAACTCGAAAAATTTGAATATCGTGCATAAGTCAATTTATTTCAGTAATGCAAATTAAAAGGAGTTGCATTAATGCAGCTTAAAATTGGAAAAGGTTCAATATTCTAGGCTCAAAGTGTCACACTCAAGTCAGCTAATTAATCCATACCCCCGGACCAAAGGGTACCTCAAAATTGTGACTTTGGGGTTTCATAAGTTGTAAGCCACAATCATCCAAATTATAACAAATAAAGGCTTGAAATATCGCAATTTATTAAATAATACATGCCACTTAATAAATCTGTCCTGTCTGTGCAGAAACTGAAATCTATGCCAGCCAGGAGCTGACATAATTTTATGACAATTTTCGGGTATCAATTATTGTGAATGTGTCAGGCAAAGGTGGCCTCACCCCCTTCTATTAAGTTCCATGACAAGAGGACAAATTTTGCAACTTTTTTTTGCAGTAAAAAACCTTGCACAAAGCTTTTCTAAATGCACCCAGATTGTATGACATTTGATAAATTTATCACAAAGTACATCAAAACAAACTGAAGCAACAGGGACATATCTTCACAATTCTCCTCTTACTGTTTTCTACATTGTAAATGCCTGAGTGGATTCTTAAGGTCCCTTTCACAGGAGCGAGTTTTCCACGCAGGTACAATGCATGATGCGAATGCATTGCGCCCGCACTGAATCCGGACCCTTTCATTTCAATGGGTCTGTGTACATGTTGTTTTTCACGCATCACATGCTGCTTTGCGTGAAAATCGCAGCATGTTCTATATTCTGTGCTTTTCACGCAACGCTGGCCCCATAGAAGTTAAAGGAGATGCGTGAAAATCGCATCGCATCTGAATGCAATGCTTTGCATAGCATTTTTAATGCAAGTAACTTAGCAACAGTGAAGGTATTTTAGACAGGAAGTTGAGTTTCTCTGCGTCTGGCTCCAGGCAGCACATGAGGCAAGAGTTTGCTGTTGAATTTTCCAGCCCTTACAGATCATTTTAACACCATGCCAAAGACACCACGGGCAATGGATATGGAGAGGCTCATTGTCCTCGTCTAGGAGAGGCTCTGCATTTGGGATACGTGGTCGAGGGACTACCATCACCGGTATAAAAGAGATGCTGCCTGGGTGGAGATAACCCAGGAGCTTTTTTCCACAATCTGGGAGAAAACCAAAGGGCAAAGTAGTAGCCAATGTATACATGTGTGATCCTTGCTGTCCTCCCTAGCATAGGCCATGTCATAGGTTATCCTCCCTAGTATAGCACATGTGATACGTTATCCTGCCTAGTATAGCACATGTCATAGTTTATCCTCCCTAGTATAGCATATGTGATACGTTATCCTGTCAAGTATAGCACATGTCATAGGTTATTCTCCCTAGTATAGCACATGTGATATGTTATCCTGCCCAGTATTGCACGTCAAAGGTTATCCTCCCTAGTATAGCACATGTGAAAGGTTATTCTCTGTGAGATTTTATATTTGGCTACCTTTTCCTTTCTTGTCGATGAGGTCAAGAATCGTTGGTGGAGCTGCAGGGACCAGTTCTGCAAAGAGATGCAGCCCCAGGGGCAGAGTGGTTCCGGGCCCCAAAAGAAAAGGCCATATATGTTTAAGGAACTGATGTTCCTGCGTGAGGCCATGAAGCTGCCTCCGTAAGTTAATTCTACACACTGACCACTACATGTTTATCAATACACACTGTATGTAGTCTATGTAGGTAATGTGATTGGCAACAATTGTTCATTTTGAAATGTCATAGTTGCCGATAGCAACCATTCTGAGTCCTCCTTTCATTAGCAAAAGTAGGTGAACAACATGACAAGTAGATTAGGAGTTGTTGCTATGGCCAGCTATGATACTTCTAACTTCCCTAATGATGCTAAATGACCCCATATGTAATATGTTGGTTAGTTCATGTAGTACTATGTGCTAAATGTATTTTTCTGAAGATAGTAATATGTGACGTGAATATTTATAATACAAAATAGTGTTCATATAGTAATGTACTATGTTTTTTGTATTTTTTTTAAGAATGGAGGACAACCTAGAGGAGGAAGGGGATGAGTCGACTCTGTATCAATAGCTAGGGGGAGCTATATGTTTAATTGATAGCTAGATAACCAGTATTTTAAACTTTTTTATATAAAGAGAGTGAAGATGGTGATTTATATTTAAAACTTAACTTTTATTTGATTGTTATGTAGAATATGGTCCCTAGATGTTCTCTTGAGAAAAAACAAACAAAGTGTATGATGACACCAGGGATACAAAAAGGTGCACGGCCGTACCTTTGATACAATAGAGTATGTGCGCGACGGCACTTTATAAAAACCGATGGTCCTACCATGCAGGCCAGGATCCTCCGGTCACCGTGGATGTTCAGTGAACGATATGACTGAAAAGAAGAGCAATTATAACTGGACTGGGGATATTAGTTAATTGGGGGCACCTAGACAGCCCTAGGATATAGGTACTGACTCGTCCCTAGCATCCTAACATGGAGCACCCGTCCTAATAAGAACGACCCCGTCCGGAACCTTGCCCTTTTTGCTACTTGGCCCTATTGTGCCTTAGTGTAGCTAATCCCTACACGCATGTTTCGTTTGTAACACTCATCAGGGGAATTTAGGCACATACAATGGGGCAATACAATAAGAACTGTAGTGTTGACCTTTTTACTGTTTATCAACACATATAGTTATAGATGTACTTTTACACAGTTACCTTGAACAGTGTGTGACACAAATGATACCTTCCCAGTGGTAGCCTTTTGTCCAGGCTCCCCTGACGTACCAGGGCGCAGTACTTGCCTGAGGATGTTCGGGCAGTGTATAGAGGTTGACCTGGATAGCGGTCCGTTTCACCTCTTGGAGCACGGCGTTGTGTCCGGAGGCCGTGATGTAGCCTGTTTTCCGGGTAGCGCTGGCTCCCATTTAAACATCCATTGGCCTCAAAGTGAGTCTGTATCAATCAAGCGCCTGCTAGGAAGACACTCCTTCTGGGCCAGGGTGGAGAGTGCCCCAGGACCCAGCACAGCACCATCTAGGTCTCCAGCTGCTTCCAGAGGCGATTCCCCCCCCCACCTTGGCTCTACCCAGCCGGACCAGACGACGGGCAATGCCTCCTGCTGAATCTCTGATAAATATCCAGGTTCTGGAGAATTTATCTAGAGCCCGGCAGGAGGATCATTTAGACCTTTTTGCCCGTAGTCTGGCCCATTATTTGCGCTGGCTGCCTCCAGAACGATTACTGAGAACCAAATCGTCTCAAAATCATTCTGGATGCAGCCACTTCCCCCATCGACCCTACGGAAATGTTTGTGGCCCCAGAAAATTTGCGCCTCCATGGGCACATGTTTGGCCCCCGAGGTCAATGCCAATTTACCAGGGCTCACAGGATCCCCCACAGTTCCCTCCTCCAATGGATCATTATGGGCCAACTATTTGGCCATATTGCCCATGGTATCAGGGGGAATCTTCTTATTCCCAGCCTGTCCCATCCTCCTCACAAGCTGGCCCATCACAATACTCAGGCCCCCCTTCCCAACCAGCCTACCCTGGCCCACAGTATCAGGGTCCTCTCTCGCTATCTGGGCATTTTTTTTATTTGTGAATTAGATTTTTTTCTGCTTTATATTATTTTATTACAATGACCCAAAAAAATTGTCGCGTTGACTATTTCGACTGTCAATAAACAGAGTTTTATATTCCTGAATTTTATAGTTATTTTTATTATACTGTATACAGTGCATAATTATATTATTATTTTGCACCAACACATACACCACATTAATAATAGTACAATTTAACTAAACATTTATATCACACAAATACACTTACTATAGTAACTTGCTTTCTCTATTACTTACACACACTAATATTAATGTGGTTTTCACCAATATCTAAAAATTTTGAAAATGTATTCAAACAAAAAAAAAAATTATTATACATACAGTACAGACCAAAAGTTTGGACACACCTTCTCATTCAAAGAGTTTTCTTTATTTTCATGACTATGAAAATTGTAGATTCACACTGAAGGCATCAAAACTATTAACACATGTGGAATTATATACATACAAAAAAAGTGTGAAACAACTGAAAATATGTCATATTCTAGGTTCTTCAAAGTAGCCAACTTTTGCTTTGATTACTGCTTTGCACACTCTTGGCATTCTCTTGATGAGCTTCAAGAGGTAGTCACCTGAAATGGTTTTCACTTCACAGGTGTGCCCTGTCAGGTTTAATAAGTGGGATTTATTGCCTTATAAATGGGGTTGGGACCATCAGTTGCGTTGTGGAGAAGTTAGGTGGACACACAGCTGATAGTCCTACTGAATAGACTGTTAGAATTTGTATTATGGCAAGAAAAAAGCAGCTAAGTAAAGAAAAACGAGTGGCCATCATTACTTTAACCACTTCAATCCCCCTAGCTGAAACACCCTTAATGACAAGGCCACTTTTTACACTTCTGCACTACACTACTTTCCCAGTTTATTGCTTGGTTATGCAACTTAACACCCAAATGAATTTTACCTCCTTTTCTTCTCACTAATAGAGCTTTCATTTGGTGGTATTTCATTGCTGCTGACATTGCATGACGTTGTCTTTTGCCGAGATATTTCTCTCACCCAGCATGGGTATATGTAAAATGACACCCCAAAACACATTACCCAACTTCTGAGTACGGCGATACCACACGTGTGACACTTTTTTGCAGCCTAGGTGGGCAAAGGGGCCCACATTCCAAAGAGCACCTTTCGGATTTCACTGGCCATTTTTTACAGATTTTGATTTCAAACTACTTTGCACGCATTTGGGCCCCTAAAATGCCAGGGCAGTATAACTACCCCACAAGTGACCCCATTTTGGAAAGAAGACACCCCAGTGGTGTCTTCATGGAAGTTTTAATTTTTTGTCACACATTTTCCGCTAACTTGTGACAAAAAAATAAAAAATTCTAGGAACTCGCCATGCCCCTCACGGATTACCTTGGGGTGTCTTCTTTCCAAAATGGGGTCACTTGTGGGGTAGTTATACTGCCTTGGCATTTTAGGGGCCCAAATGCGTGAGAAGTAGTTTGAAATCAAAATCTGTAAAAAATGCCCTGTGAAATTCCGAAAGGTGCTCTTTGGAATGTGGGCCCCTTTGCCCACCTAGGCTGCAAAAAAGTGTCACACATGTGGTATCGGCGTACTCAGGAGAAGTTGGGGAATGTGTTTTGGGATGTCTTTTTACATATACCCATGTTGGGTAAAAGAAATATCTAGGCAAAAGACAATTTTTCCCATTTTTTTTATACAAAGTTGGCATTTGACCAAGATATTTATCTCACCCAGCATGGGTATATGTAAAATGACACCCCAAAACACATTCCCCAACTTCTCCTGAGTATGGCGATACCACATGTGTGAAACTTTTTTGCAGCCTAGATGCGCAAAGGGGCCCAAATTCCTTTTAGGAGGGCATTTTTAGACATTTGGATCCCAGACTTCTTCTCACGCTTTCGGGCCCCTAAAAAGCCAGGGCAGTATAAATACCCCACATGTGACCCCATTTTGGAAAGAAGACACCCCAAGGTATTCATGGAGGGGCATGGCGAGTTCATAGAATTTTTATTTTTTTGGCACAAGTTAGCGGAAATTGATTTTTTTTGTTTTTTCTCACAAAGTCTCCCCCAAAGACTCAATATGCCCCTCAGCAAATACCTTGGGGTGTCTTCTTTCCGAAATGGTGTCACATGTGGGGTATTTATACTGCCCTGGCATTTTAGGGGCCCAAAAGCGTAAGAAGTAGTCTGGAATGTAAATGTCTAAAAAATTTAACGCATTTGGATTCCGTGAGGGGTATTGTGAGTTCATGTGAGATTTTATTTTTTGACACAAGTTGGTGTAATATGATACTTTGCAAGAAAAGAAAAAAAATCTATTTCCGCTAACTTGTGCCCAAAAAATTTCTGAATGGAGCATCACAGGGGGGTGATCAATGACAGGGGGGTGATCAGGGAGTCTATATGGGGTGATCAGGGGTTTATAAGGGGTTAATAAGTGACAGGAGGGGTGTAGTGTAGTGTAGTGGTGCTTGGTGCTTCTTTACAGAGCTACCTGTGTCCTCTGGTAGTCGATCCAAGCAAAAGGGACCACTAGAGGACCAGGTAGCAGGTATATTAGACGCTGTTATCAAATCTAATATACCTGTTAGTGGTTAAAAAAAAATCGCATCTACAGCCTGCCAGCGAACGATCGCCACTGGCAGGCTGTAGATCCTGTCTCTTACCAGCCGATCCCGTGAACGCGCGCGCCTGTGTGCGTGCGTCTCGCGAGATGATGCGTAGACGCGTGACTCTGCCTGGGACCGCGAGATGACGCGTAGACGCGTGATTCTGCCTGGGACAGCCGCCCCCTGACCGTGATCCTGCGTTAGGCGGTCCGGAGGTGGTTAAGAAATGAAGGTCAGTCCGAAAAATTGGGAAAACTTTGAAAGTGTCCCCAAGTGCAGTCACAAAAACCATCAAGCGCTACAAATAAACTGGCTCACATGTGGACCGCCCCAGGAAAGGAAGACCAAGAGTCACCTCTGCTGCAGAGGATAAGTTCATCCGAGTCACCAGCCTCAGAAATCGCAGGTTAACAGCAGCTCAGATTAGAGACCAGGTCAATGCCACACAGAGTTCTAGCAGCAGACACATCTCTAGAACAACTGTTAAGAGGAGACTGTGTGAATCAGGCCTTCATGGTAGAATATCTGCTAGGAAACCACTGCTAAGGACAGGCAACAAGCAGAAGAGACTTGTTTGGGCTAAAGAACACAAGAAATGGACATTAGACCAGTGGAAATCTGTGCTTTGGTCTGATGAGTCCAAATTTGAGATCTTTGGTTTTCCAAAGGTGAAAAAGGTGAACGGATGGACTCTACATGCCTGGTTCCCACCGTGAAGCATGGAGGAGGAGGTGTGATGGTGTGGGGGTGCTTTGCTGGTGACACTGTTAGGGATTTATTTAAAATTGAAGTCATGCTGAACCAGCATGGCTACCACAGCATCTTGCAGCGACATGCTGTTCCATCCGGTTTGCGTTTAGTTGGACCATCATTTATTTTTCAACAGGACAATGACCCCAAACACACCTACAGGCTGTGTAAGGGCTATTTGACCATGAAGGAGAGTGATGGGGTGCTGCGCCAGATGACCTGGCCTCCACAGTCACCGGTTTGGGGTGAGCTGGACCGCAGAGTGAAGGCAAAAGGGCCAACAAGTGCTAAGCATCTCTGGGAACTCCTTCAAGACTGTTGGAAGACCATTTCAGGTGACTATCTCTTGAAGATGATCAAGAGAATGCCAAGAGTGTGCAAAGCAGTAATCAAAGCAAAAGGTGGCTACTTTGAAGAACCTAGAATATGACATATTTTCAGTTGTTTCACACTTTTTTGTTATGTATATAATTCCACATGTGTTAATTCATACTTTTGACGCCTTCAGTGTGATTCTACTATTTTCATAGTCATGAAAATAAAGAAAACTCTTTGAATGAGAAGGTGTGTCCAAACTTTTGTTCTGTACTGTATATAAAAAAACATATACATAATGTCCTTTAAACAAACGATAGTAAAAACAATACAGATGGATTTTAAGTGCCATGACACATGTAATGATAGTTTTTATTACATCAGAATGAGGCCAACTACAACTTTATTAATGATGATGGGAAAACATGCATACATTTTAAGCTAAATTTTACACTTTCTATGAAAGAGGTATTAAACTGTGACTTTCCAGCGAGTATAATTACCGTAATATGAAAATGATAGCCTGCATCTTGGTGCTGATGAGTAAGTGACAATTTTAAATAGTGGTTTGAACTTAAATTGAAAATGTATTCTAAAATATTCCTACTGTAACCCCATCTCCAACTATTATAGAGTAATTGATCACTATATACAGTATATATATATATATATATATACTGTATATATATATATATATATATATATACACACACACACACACAGGTCAAACTTAAAAAATTTGAATATCGTGCAAAAGACCATTTATTTCAGTAATGCAACTTAAAATGAATTGCATTAATGCAGCTTAAAATTAGAATTTTGTGAAAAGGTTCAATATTCTAGGCTCAAAGTGTCACACTCTAGTCAGCTGATTAATCCATACCCCCTGAGAAAAGGGGACCTCAAAATTGTGACTTTGGGCTTTTATAAACTGTAAGCCATAATCATCCAAATTATAACAAATAAAGGCTTGAAATATCTGGCTTTGCATGTAATGAGTCTACCTCATATATTAGTTTCACCTTTTAAGTTGCATTTCTGAAATAAATGAACTTTGCACAATATTCAAATTTTTCGAGTTTAACCTGTATTTCACATACCCTGTGTGAAACAATATATGTAAGCAAAATATGTAAGCTTGCAACCCACATCAAGGGCCCTCATTAGCTTGCGAGTGTCTAACAAAAAAAATACAAAAACTAGCTAAAAAATAACCATCCAGGTAAAAAAAAATATATCTGGCAAACACAAACGTCCATGAGTCGAGCACTACTGCTGAAAAGGGAATGAACCAATAGGCGACATAAAATATTCAGAGAATAAGTCCCTCATTCTCAGTCTAGCAGATCCAGGTCTTCCAAGTAGGAAAAGTTATATTACTGATGGCGGACTATAGACATGGGCGTCTTCTTCAGGTGTTTACTCATAGTTACGTATGTAGTTGTTCAGCACTACATACGCTTTGATTACCACATTGACATTTCTGGGGGCCAGCTGTATGGCCAAAAGAAAAACCCGCCATATACTAGAAAAAATCCCAACGGCGCACTCCACAAACCTTCTGGCCCTACTTAACTGATAATTAAAAGTGTGCCTCTTTGCATCCAAACCTTGCCTAGGAAAGGGACGCATGAGGTGGGTAGAAAGGGAAAAACTCTAGTCCCCTACAACCACATTAGGCGCTGGTGGGCCAGAAGGTTTGCTGGCTGTGGTATGTCCAGTTGGTTTGACTGAAGACACTGACCTATTCTGAAAGCCCTGAAGATGCGAGCATCTGCAGTACTTCCATAGGACCCAATATCTACAATTATAAATCTGTAGTTTGTGTCAACCAAGGCCAACAAAACTACAGAGAAAAACTGTTTATAATTATAGAATCGGGACACTGAGTTCAGTGGCTTCATAACCCGTATGTGCTTCCTGTCAATGGCACCAATACAATTTAGGAATCGAGCCCTCTCCAGGAAGCCCTGGGCTATATCAAGCCACTGTTGCCTGGTTGGATGTGGCAACAAAGATGCTTCAGTCTCAACCAAATGGTGGCACATGTAGCCCCTACCACACCAGCAATTGTGGAGGTCCCCATTCTAAACTCAAAATGTAACAAAGAAAAAACATACAAAAAAACTTTAATACACAAAATATTACATGTTTTCAAATGTACTACATTACTTTACATTATTCAATGGAAATGTGTCTGGCAAGTTGAAATAAAAATAAGCCATACTCCAAGATTGAATAATTTACATTGATATATACACTGCCTGTCCAAGAAAAAGTTGCCACATGGATTTAACTAAGGAAATAGTTATGAGCCTCCTATTGGATAATTACTGCATGGGCGATTATCTTTCAGCTGGCAACAAGTTATTTAAACCCAACTGGTGCAATGAGTTGCTTCTAATTTCTTAAACAACCATGTCATAAGACACATCTTGATCGTGGAAAAGATGTTAGTCTGTTTGAGAAGGGTCAAATCATTGGCACGCATCAAGCAGAGAAAACATCTAAGGAGATTGCAGAAACTACTAAAATTGGGTTAAGAACTGTCCAACGCAATATTAAAAACTGGAAAGACAGTGGGGACACATCGTATTCGAGGAAGAAATGTGGCGGGAAAAAAATCCTGAATGATTGTCATCAGCGATCACTTAAACGTTTGGTGAAATCAAATCGAAGAAAAACAACAGTAGAACTCAGGGCTATGTTTAATAGTGAAAGTAAGAGCATTTCCAAACGCACAATGCAAAGGGAACTCAAGAAATTGGGACGGAACAGCTGTGTAGCCATAAGAAAAAAAATAATCAGTGAGGCAAACCAGAAAAAAGGCTTCAATTTGCTAGGGAGCATAAAGATTGGACTCTGGAGCAATGGAAGAAGGTCGTGTGGTCTGATGAGTCAAGATTTACCATGTTCCAAAGTGATGGGCGTGTCAGCGTAAGCAGAGAGGCAGATGAAGTGATGCACCCATCATGCCTATTGCCTACTGTACAAGCCTGTGGGGCAGTGCTATGATCTGGGCTTGCTGCAGTTGGTCAGGTCTAGGTTGAGCAACAGTATGTGCTCCAAGAATGAGGTCAGCTGACTACCTGAACATACTGAATGACCAGGTTATTCCATTAATGGATTTTTTCTTCCCTGATGGCACGAGCATATTCCAAGATGACAATGCAAGGATTCATCGGGCTCAAATTGTGAAAGAATGGTTCAGGGAGCATGAGACATTAGTTTCACACATGGATTGGCCACGATAGTGTCCAGACCTTAACCCCATTGAGAATCTTTTTGATGTGCTGGGGAAGGCTCTACCATCATCAATGCAAGATCTTGGTGAAAAAATAATGCAACACTGGATGGAAATAAATCTTGTGACATTGCAGAAGCTTATCGAAATAATGCCACAGCGAATGCGTGCCGTAATCAAAGCTAAAGGCAGTCCAACAAAATATTTTTGGTGTCGACTTTTTTTTTTGATGGGCAGTGTACTTTAAAGTAAGGAAAACCGTCTTGCTAAATCAACTTCCAGACCATTACCATATACACACAGGTGACGTATCCTCATCATTAGAGCCAGGATTACAATACTTAACCCCCACGGTACTTGAATCTGGTGTGTCTAATCAATGACTTGGTAGTACACCCCAAGTGACTTTATACAAAGTAGGTTGGCCCAATAGCACACACAGTTTCTTACTCAAAATGCTCAATATACAATACATGCGTACTACTATTAAGTACTTATACATAGAACAGGTAAGGTTCTGAATACACAGGCCATAAACAAAACTGCTATGTATTGGCAAACAGTGGGTCATTCATGTATGAGTCTGATAATATATATAGTCTTACCTTAAAGTAATAATGAGACTTTCTTCAGGTGACACACTGAGGGGACATGTTCTTCAGGGGACATGTTGGTGTCCTGGAAAGTCAAGGCAGGCCTCAACTCCCCTAACAGCCAATCAAGGATAGCCACCGGTCTGTGGCAATAATTAAAGAACTTAACAGGGTGCGCATGGAGGTCAGAGTACAAACCAACAAATTGACCTTTGCTGGCCCGCTACAAAATCATAGGATGCACCCACATATGCTTCCTCCACGGTTCCTCCTCTATCATTTCTGGCCACCCTCCAAAGCAGAGGAAGACCAGCCAGTGCAAGAACACATTGTCAGTGGATGATATGGTTAAAGTGGACATCCTACAAAGGTAAATCCAATAACCAAACACACAAACCAAATCAGTCATGCTCATGTGCAAGAGGCCTAAAGGGGTTGCCACAGGTGATCTAAGCTCATTGCTAAGAAGCCTACAGAATTCTTTCATATAATTCCTGTTTGCAGTAAAATCAAAGACAGATCTAAATCACATAAGGCTCTGTTCTTTTTATAGTTATATGAACACATACAGTATATGAAGAGAGGTAACTCCCAATGCATATCCAAACCCAATAGTGGCCAAAGTAGTGTCCTTTTGGCCTCATATGGGGTGCTATGCACTGACAAACCTTTTTCAGTGTATCTCCACTTTTCTTGTCTGAAACAGTTCTTTTGAACTAAGGCTGAGAGAAAAATTAAGGTGTTCATAAAAAAGGAAGAATTTTGAATAAATTTGCATAAAATATCTATATCCCTTTCATGCTGTGTTTTTAAGTTTTTGTAGTGTTTAAGCTGGCTATTAATCACATGTCCTATCAGAAAGAATAGTAAAGATTTATTACCTATGAAATTTCTTCTGTTTTCTTTATCATCATCCAACAAATTTTCTGAACGGATGCATCTGTTGCTCTATTGTGGATCTTGAATATTTCATTCTGTTTATTCAGTTTATTTTTTATGCACTGCAGTCATACCAATGGGGGGGGGAAACAATATACACTGCTATGAATGTTATCATCTGTTCATGCACTTGTGTATTGTCCGTTGCTCCCTGATGAGTTGATTTTTGTGTATGGATATATGCTGCTGTATCTGAGTATTCCTGTATATCATTATCACCACCTTGGGGGCTTTATATGCATTTACTGAACCAAAACCAAACACAAATGTATATTCTATCGCTTTTGCATTACATTTTCTAAACATTATCACTGTGTTTGGAGCCTAAACTAATCACGTAGAGTACTGCATTAGTCTATTTTAATCATTCTACCAAGTAGTGTTCTTCTCACTGACTTAAACATGCTGCTGCCTGGACCTTAAAATCTGGAGGAGCAACTGCGGGGGTTTGGTCTCCGAATCAACCACATGATGGGGAACGTTGAGGGGAGCATGTTGCTCAAACCTCCCCATAGTCTGATTATAACCTTGGATGCTTGTATTAAGACATTTAATACCCAGTTTGGATGATTCCGAGCTATGTTTTACAAAGGGATGAACGAAGTTTTCGAAAATTTGATTCAGACGCATCAAAGATTTTTCCCCCAAAAAATCAATTAATTGATTGAAATAGTTACTGTGCATTAGTTTGATGGGCAGTTGATAGGCATCACTCTTAGAATCAGTTCCCACTTCAGTTATTTGGTCAGTTATGGGTCCAAAACTGACCAAATAACTGAAGTGTGAACTCATCCTTACAGGTCAAAGTTAGCACCAGGTTTAAAGGACTTAACCATGCAGTGGCCCAAGATTCTACTATAGAGTGAAAGAGCTCTACTTTTTTATACGATCTGCTAATTCCACAGAGATTGCTACAGAACCTGTTCTGTTACACGATGTGGGCCCATGACAGAGTAGAGAGGGTGTCAGCAGTAAGTTTGTGTTTACATCCCTGGTTATGTTTCCTTTCTTCTAAGCCGTCAGAAGTACAACCCCCAAAAAAACGATCCTGTCTTTTGAGCATCCGTCTTTACATGGTCAGCACTTGGTCAGTAACTGATCAGAATTGCTAAGGCCAAAAAAAACAGGAGTGGATCCAAAATAGAGATGACAAGTGATTGGAATATTTGCATGTCTTCTGTTTTTTGTACCCACTTCTGCTTTTGACATCCAAATCATGAGCAAATCTGATGCACAATACTGACTTTGTGATAGAGACCTCATGCGCAATATGCATGAGTTTTGTCTCTTTACCTCAGAAATCGGTGTTATTCAGATGTGAAAAAGAGGTCCTGCATGCAGGCCTTTAATGGCCTCTAATAGAGATGAGCAAATGTTTCAAAAATTAGATTCGGCCGGTTCGCCAAATTTTTGGGAATAATTTGCTTCAATCCAAATTTATTTGCAGCGAATCACATTAAAAAACAGCTATTTCCTGGCTGCAGAGAGCCTTTATAGGGGTATAGAACACTGTGCCTTGCAGTAACACGCATAGGGAGTCTGCTTTGGTAGTGAAACAATACTATGAGTCAGTATGACAAGCACATGACAGGCGTTGCTCTTAGAATCACTGCATACTTCACTTATTTGAGCAGTCACAGGGCTAAAACTGACCAAATAAGTCAAGCATGACCTCAGCCTTACAGGTAGATGTTAGCGTCAAGAAGAAGCGCACTCCTTTTACACCATTGTCAGCTGATTCCACATAGATGTCTACAGAACCTGTTCTATAAAACACTTATACAAGTAGAGCCCCCTGACAGAGTGGAGAGGGTGTCAGTAGTAAGTTTGTGTTGAAGTCACTGATTAATTTGCCCTTCCTCTGATCCGTCAGAACAATAACCCACAAAAAATGGATCCTGTCCGTGGAATATATGCCTTCACTCGGTCCTACTTCCCAGTCTTCTACAAGATAAGTGTTGTGCATTATTTTGTGTTTTTCTGTTTGCTGGATCCCAGGTGACCCTGACTCCCTCCGTATCTAGTGTAGGGAGCCGGTGGTCGTGTCCCCTCACTATTATAGGGTGTTCAGGTGTTATACAGTCGAGGTACGAGGATATGCGATCATCTACCATTGGGATTTTTCGCATAGGCTGAGCATTCAGGGAGAGTGCCAGGTCTGATGCAGGGGTTTCCCTTTTTGTTCCTTAGTTTTGGATCCAGTGAGTCGTATATTCATTTTGTGTTGTCTTGTTTCCTGTACACCTTCCGTGACATTATAAACCGCCAAAACCGTCTCAAGCATGGATCCGGTTTCACTTTTGACTGAACGCTTCCAGGGTCTTTCATTGGAGGTAGCAGATCTCCGTAAGACTCTTTCTCAGTTTCAAGTGACCGGTTCAGCTTGCGTTCATGGAGTTTGTTCTGAGCCTAAGATCTCGCTCCCGGATACGTTCTCCGGGGGTAGTGAGAATTTTGTGCATTTTAGAGAGGCTTGCAAACTCCATTTTCGCCTTCTTCCCCATTCCTCTGGTGATGAAGACGGGGGGTGGGGAACATTATATCGCGGCTCAGGGGTAACGCTCAGTCGTGGGCCTTTCCGCTGCCGGTGGGGGCACGGCCCCTCCGTTCAGTGGATGGATTATTTTTATCCCTGGGTCAGATATATGATGATCCGGATCGTATTGCTTTGGCTGAGTCTAGACTACGTCTATTATGCCAGGGTAAACAATCCGCAGAGATATACTGCTCAGAATTTCGGAGATGGGCAGCTGATACTGGTTGGAATGATGCTGCACTCCGAAGTCAATTTTGCCATGGTCTTTCAGAGGGATTGAAAGATGCTTTTGCCTTTCATGAGAGGCCTACCTCCTTGGACTCTGCCATGTCTCGGGCCGTTCGTATTGACAGGCGTCTTAGAGAGAGAGGAGAGATCACTCCTTCCTGTCATACTCAATCCCAGGACAGTGCAGTGGTCTCATTCAGTGTGCAGGGGTCTCAGTCGCTGTCAACCCCTTCTGAGCAGGACCCCATGCAGCTGGGGTTGATTGCCTCTGACAATAGAAGATTCAGCCCGCATGGGAAGGTTTGTTTTTGTTGTGGAGGTATAAATCATTTGGCAAATGTTTGTCCCTCTAGGAGATTCAGACAGTCTTTTGAGAATAATAAAGAAACCAAAAGGAAAAAATCCTTGAAAAATTTTCCATCTGTTAACATTGGCAGGGTGGAGGCGGAAATTGAAGGTTTTCCGTTTGCTTGTAGTTCCCGTTTTGTCCTGCCTGCCAGGGTGGCGCTAGAGAGCAAGAACATTTTTTGTGCGATTTTTGTAGATAGTGGAGCAGCTGTCAATCTCATTGATAATCAATTTGCAATAACTCATGGTTTCCAGGTATGAACTTTGGGAAAGGATATTCCTGTTTTTGCTATTGATTCCGCTCCACTTTCTCAGAAATCATTAAAGGGCATAGTTCACAATATCCGTTTAATTGTGAGTGACGCTCATGTTGAGGATGTGTCATGTTTCGTCCTTAGCGGATTGCCTACTCCTCTAGTGTTGGGGCTACCCTGGCTCACTAAACATAACCCCACCATTGATTGGCAAGCGAGGCAAATGAATGGTTGGAGTGACTTTTGCACAGATAATTGCCTCACGACATCTGTTTCTGAGGTTTCTACTAAGACTGTACCTTCTTTTCTCTCTGAATTTTCGGATGTCATCTCTGAGAGCGGAGTTCAGGATTTGCCCCCGCACAGGGAGTACGATTGCCCTATTAATCTCATCCCAGGCGCCAAGCTGCCTAAATCTCGTTTATACAATCTCTCCCAACCTGAAAGGGTCGCTATGCGTGCTTATATCTCTGAGAGTCTGAGAAAAGGACACATACGACCCTCGAAGTCACCTGTTGCCGCTGTTTTTTTCTTTGTTAAGAAAAAGATGGTTCTTTAAGACCTTGTCTGGATTTCAGGGAGCTGAACAGTATCACAATTAGTGACCCTTATACGCTTTTTCCAAATTAGATCTAAGAGGGGCATACAACCTGGTCAGGGTCAGAGAAGGAGACGAATGGAAGACGGCCTTCAATACCCCTGAGGGCCATTTTGAGAATGTGGTTATGCCTTTTGGTTTGATGAATGCTCCAGCCGTTTTTCAGCATTTTGTGAACAGCATTTTTTATCATTTAATGGGGAAATTTGTATTAGTGTATTTGGATGACATTTTGATTTTTTCTCCTGATTTCAAAACTCATAAGGAACACTTACGTCAGGTCTTGCTTATCCTGCGGGAGAATAAATTGTACGCAAAACTGGAAAAATGTGTGTTTGCGGTTCCAGAAATTCAATTTCTGGGGTTTCTTCTCTCCGCTTCTGGTTTTTGCATGGACCCCGAGAAGGTCCGCGCTGTGCTTGAGTGGGAGCTTCCTGAAAATCAGAAGGCGCTGATGCGTTTTTTGGGCTTTGCCAATTATTACAGGAAGTTTATTTTGAATTATTCCTCTGTTGTTAAACCACTCACTGATATGACTAGAAAGGGGGTAGATTTTTCTTCCTGGTCGGTAGAGGCGCGTAAGGCCTTTTCTGATATCAAGGAGAGTTTTGCTTCCGCTCCCATCTTGGTACAACCTGATATTTCTCTACTCTTCATAGTTGATGCTTCTGAGGTGGGTGTGGGTGCGGTCTTGTCTCAAGGTTCCTCTCCTGCCAAATGGCGACCGTGTGCCTTTTTCTCGAAGAAACTCTCCTCCGCAGAGAGAAATTATGATGTGGGAGATAGGGAGTTGTTGGCCATCAAGTTGGCTTTTGAGGAATGGCGCCATTGGCTAGAGGGAGCCAGACACTTTATTACCATGTTTACTGACCATAAAAATCTGGCCTACTTGGAGTCAGCCAAGCGTCTGAACCCGAGACAGGCCAGATGGTCTTTGTTCTTTTCAAGGTTTAATTTTGTTGTCACGTTCCACCCTGGGGTTAAGAATGTGAAGGCAGATGCCCTGTCACGTTGTTTTCCGGGAGGTGGGAATTTTGAAGACCCGGGTCCCATTTTGGCTGAAGGTGTGGTGGTCTCTGCTCTTGTTCCTGAATTGGAGGCAGAGGTGCAGGCAGGCCAGTCAGAGGCTCCTGATTTTTGTCCTCCTGGGAGGTTGTTTGTGCCTCTCGCTTTAAGACACAAGATTTTTAAGGAACACCACAATACGGTCCTTGCTGGACACCCGGGGGCAAGAGCCACAGTGGATCTCATCGCTCGGAGATTCTGGTGGCCGGCGCTTCGTAAGTCGGTTGAGGGTTTTGCGGCAGCCTGCGAGACCTGCGCTCGTGCCAAAGTCCCTCATTCACGGCCATCAGGTCCTCTCCTTCCCTTACCCATTCCTTCTCGTCCTTGGACCCATCTGTCCATGGACTTCATTACAGACCTGCCTCGTTCCTCGGGGAAGACTGTGATTCTGGTGGTGGTTTAGCAAAATGGTGCATTTCATCCCTTTTCCTGGCTTGCCCAATGCTTAGACGCTGGCACAGGCATTTATTGATCACATTGTCAAATTGCACGGTATTCCTTCAGACATAGTCTCTGATAGGTGCACGCAGTTTGTTTCCAGATTCTGGAAGGCTTTCTGTTCTTGCTTGGGGGTTCGGTTGTCATTCTCTTCTGCTTTCCACCCGCAGTCGAATGGCCAGACAGAGTGTGTCAATCAGAATCTGGAGACATATCTGCGCTGTTTTGTGGCGGAGAATCAGGAGAATTGGTGTTCTTTTTTGTCCCTTGCTGAGTTTGCTTTAAATAACCGTCGTCAGGAGTCCTCTGATAAGTCACCATTTTTTGGTGCATATGGGTTTCATCCACAGTTTGGGACATTCTCGGGAGAGGGGTCTTCTGGTTTACCTGATGAGGACAGATTCTCCTCGTCTTTGTCATCTATTTGGCAAAAGATTCAGGATAATCTAAAGAGCATGAGTGAGAGATATAAGCGTGTGGCAGATAAGAGACGTGTGCCTGGTCCGGACCTGAATGTTGGTGATCTGGCGTGGTTGTCTACTAAGAATATCAAATTGAAGGTTCCCTCCTGGAAGTTGGGTCCTAAGTTTATTGGGCCTTACAAAATCTTGTCTGTCATCAATCCTGTTGCCTACCGTCTTGATCTTCCTCAGACTTGGAAGATCCATAATGTTTTTCATAAGTCCTTATTTAAACCTTATGTCCAACCCATTGTACCCTCGTCTTTGCCTCCTCCTCCGATTATGGTTGATGGTAATCTTGAATTTCAGGTCTCTAGGATTGTGGATTCTCGTGTTGTCCGCGGTTCTCTCCAGTACCTCGTTCATTGGGAGGGTTATGGTCCTGAGGAGAGGTTGTGGGTCCCAATAAGGCCACTCGTCTCATCAGGGCTTTCCATAGGTCCCATCCTGAGAAGGTGGGCTCTGAGTGTCCGGAGTCTACTCGTAGAAGGAGGGGTACTGTCACCACCAGACATCTGAGAAGCTCTGACAGATGCCTTTCAGAACCTCCTCCTTGAGCTTCCTTTGTTTTGCTTTCAGTTCCTCATCTCATTAGCCTCTCTCAGCTGTCATGTAGTTGTACTGATTGCATCCCTTTAAATTCCTCCCCATAGTGCAGTAGTTTGCGGTTTATATAAAGAATAGGAGTGGGGCACACTCATAAAGTATAGTGATCTTTATTGAAACACACCAATAAAATAATCACAATATAATATCAGCTTGTAAAAGTCACAGTATAATATCAGCAGTAAAATATCAGCAATATAATATCAACAATGAAATATCGACAGTAAAAGAGCAGATAAGTTGTTTAAGCGGTATAAGTGGTAATAATTAAAATGGTATAAATAGTAAAATGGTAGAATAAACAGAAAAGGATATGGATAAAAATATATTAAATTTGAGAGCATCGGTATAAATAAGATCCCAATAGGTGTAAGGGTTTACTTGGAACAAGTTGGTGTTCAGTATTATTCCTCCATACACTAATACTCACTCCGGTACCAGTCCTTATCACAAGTGTTTGAAAAGATTAAGGTCCCAAGCGTATACAGCTATGCCAGTTTGTTTAGACAGTAAATTAGCTGTTAATACGCACAGCGGCGTCCCGCTGTATTGGAGGCGATCGCTTTAGCTGGGCTATGCAAGATCTTACCCGAGGACTCTTGATGCTGGATAATGACCCCTCGACTTGGCGTGTTATTGAAGCCTTCAGTCTCAAGGGGTAGTATTCAGGTTTGAATTTAGCGCCAGTAGAATTGTTTGTTCCACGTGGTTGAAATCGTCTCACGTGTAATGGCGCATGTATTTGCCGGCAATTCACCGGTACTCAAATGGTCTCCAGACTTCCTCGGACTTGCAGACCCTCTCCGTTTGATAGGGGGGATACCAGACGCGTTTCGGGGATTTACAGGAAAGACCCCTTCTTCAGTGGTTACTGTCCCCCTGCTTCTGTTCCACTTTTATAGTGGGTTGGGAATAAAGTAAGGACTGGTTCGGGATTCAAATCTTGTGAGGATTGGGATCTGTGGGTATGATGACTGGCTTTAAACCATGGATTAAACAGACTTTTGTTTTCAAACATATCGGTCGTCTCATCCTTGAAGTAATATACGGTCATATATAAAAGGATATATATGTAACTAAGGACATAAAAATAAAAATTAATCTCGATATAAAACATATACGAAGGAATGCTTATGTCAAATAAATAATAATGGGATCTCCACTTGCACACCTTCAATGACTTATGCAATATTTCCTCTAAAAAATGCATCACATCAAAGCGCATCAATGTCACAACTGTGTTAGTGCGGCTCCGCTGCGTCTTAATGATTTGTTCAATGTGTCTTTCACCATCAGCGGCACATTGTCCACTGATGTGGTTGCGGAGGAAGTCGATATCTGCACTAAGACATTAGCACATCTTATATGATATATCAAAATCTGAGGAGGCTAAAATGATAAATCAAAATCTTAGGAAACTAAAATAATAAAGGAAGAGTCTATGTTAAAATAACCATCTATAGATAAAAACACACATATAAAAGGACAACCAAATGATGATAGCAGGTTTCTATATATATAGAGAATTTATCATTCAAAGAACCCATATCTCCTATGAGATCCCATCCCCTAAAAAGCGCATCAATGTCGCATATAGTATAAATGCGGCTACGGTGCGTCTTTTAGATAAACCAAAAAAAAAAAAAAATTAATGTATTTAGATATTTTTAGACTCTTTGAGTCCTGAATGAATATTGACATTTTTCGAATATCAATTTATGATATAATAAAGATTGGCGTAAATACAATATTAACAAATAACAACATAATCAAGTATTTATTTAAGCCACTTAGTAAATTAATGGGTGTATTTTCTTAAGGACACATATTATAGGGAACATATCAGAGTCAGCTATGACCACGGTCAAGTTCTAATATATATATTTTTTTTTTTTTCTGAGGTTCTTCACGATGAATCCCTTGTTCTTGTTATGTATGTATGTAGGTGGATAAAATGGATGGGGGCCAAATGTAGAGGAGAAACTGCACGAATTTAAAATATCGTACAGTTAGTCATCGACAGATGGCTCCCATCCTATAAGAAGCCAAATAATTCAAAGTCCGCATTTAGACCTGACGGTTGTAATGTGTTCAATTCAAAGATTCGTTTGGTTTCTAAGCGGGACATTTTCTCTATGTGGTTACCACCCCTCCAATCTTTATGTACCTTATCAATTGCTGAGAATTTTAAGCAGGAGGGGTCTTGGTTGTGTGTTGTTTTAAAATGGTACGATAAAGAGTGATTTTCAAAACCTTTCTTTATATTCCCCACATGTTCCGCGATACGTTTTTTCAATGTTCTTTTAGTTCTTCCTACATATTGAAGCTTGCAGGGGCATTCAATCACATAAATGACGTCCTCTGTGCTACATGTAAGAAATTCATTAATTTGGTGGCAGTGTTTGTTTGTTGTCGATCTGATTTCCGTAGTTTTTTTGGGGAACGAGGTTAATTTACAATTGCCACATCTGCCACAGCGGTAAAAACCCTAAATATTCGCCCAAGATTGAATAGTTGGGGTACGGCCTTGCTTTTTCTGGACAGTGGGTGCTACTTTGATACTCAAATTGGGGGCCTTAGTAAACACTATTTTTGGTTTAACTGGTATCAAGGTGCTTAAAGTCTTGTCATTTTTCAATAAATGCCAATGTTTGTTAATTATGAGTTGGATTTTCCTAAAATCCCCATTAAAGGGCAAAATAAGGCGCAAATTAGAATCCATTGATTCAGATTTTTTATTTGTGACACTTTTCTCTACAAAAAAATCTTCCCTATTCATTCCTTTAACTTTATTGAGTGCCATGTCCAGAATCTCTATAGGATATTTTTTATCTAAGAATTGGTCTGTCATGGTCTTAGCTTCCTTCTCAAAATCTTCATTTAATGTACAATTCCGTTTTGCTCTCCGTAATTGTTCCTGTGGGATGTTAATCAGCCAGTTAGGGAGATGACAGCTATTAAAAAGAATATAGCTATTGCAGGCTGTGGGTTTCACGAAAGTCGTGCATTGTAATTTTCCCTCTTGGTTTGAAATCCGTAAATCTAAAAATTCGAATGAAGTTTGGCTAATATTCCCTGTAAAAGTTAAATTCCAATCATTGATGTTAATATCATCTAAAAATAGTTTCAAAGAATCTCTATCTCCCTGCCAAATAAAAAATATATCATCGATATATCTTCCCACTGTGCCATAAATAAATTAGCATAACTAGGGGCGAACCTGGTGCCCATGGCCGTCCCCTGTATTTGCACATAAAAATCTCCTGCAAAGTTAAAATTGTTGTGAGTTAAGATAAAACGTATAGCTTCAACCACATAATCAATCTGTATTTGATTCAAAGTGTCATCCATGGATAATTGGGATGTAACTGATTCCATGCCTTGTTCATGTTTAATCACAGTGTAGAGTGACTGAACATCAAGGGTACCCATAATCCAATTCTCATTAAAGTCTAGTGATTCAATAATTTTTATAATCTGTGTCGTATCCTTGACATATGAGGGGACTTTTTTTACCCTAGATTGTAATATCACATCTACATATTTCGATAAATTTGAGGTTAATGATCCAATCCCTGATATAATCGGACGGCCAGGTGGATTGGTTTTGTCTTTATGGACTTTAGGCAGGCAATAAAACACAGGGATACATGGAGATTTATTAACTAAAAATTTCTGCTCATCTTCATTTAAAATACCAATATTTCCGCCTTTAATTCACAATGTAGTTAATTCTGCTAAAAATAATTCAGTAGGGTCATTTTGAAGTTTCTTATAAGTGCTACTGTCAGAGAGTTGGCGCAGGCATTCAAAGTTATAATTCTATATTCCCTGTAAAAGTTAAATTCCAATCATTGATGTTAATATCATCTAAAAATAGTTTCAAAGAATCTCTATCTCCCTGCCAAATAAAAAATATATCATCGATATATCATCGATATACTAGCTGATATTATATTGTGATTATTTTATTGGTGTGTTTCAATAAAGATCCCTATACTTTATGAGTGTGCCCCACTCCTATTCTTTATATATACTTACACTGTGATTAAACATGAACAAGGCATGGAATCAGTTACATCCCAATTATCCATGGATGGCACTTTGAATCAAATACAGATTGATTATGTGGTTGAAGCTATACGTTTTATCTTAACTCACAACAATTTTAACTTTGCAGGAGATTTTTATGTGCAAATACAGGGGACGGCCATGGGCACCAGGTTCGCCCCTAGTTATGCTAATTTATGGCACAGTGGGAAGATATATCGATGATATATTTTTTATTTGGCAGGGAGATAGAGATTCTTTGAAACTATTTTTAGATGATATTAACATCAATGATTGGAATTTAACTTTTACAGGGAATATTAGCCAAACTTCATTCGAATTTTTAGATTTACGGATTTCAAACCAAGAGGAAAAATTACAATGCACGACTTTCGTGAAACCCACAGCCTGCAATAGCTATATTCTTTTTAATAGCTGTCATCTCCCTAACTGGCTGATTAACATCCCACAGGAACAATTACGGAGAGCAAAACGGAATTGTACATTAAATGAAGATTTTGAGAAGGAAGCTAAGACCATGACAGACCAATTCTTAGATAAAAAATATCCTATAGAGATTCTGGACATGGCACTCAATAAAGTTAAAGGAATGAATAGGGAAGATTTTTTTGTAGAGAAAAGTGTCACAAATAAAAAATCTGAATCAATGGATTCTAATTTGCGCCTTATTTTGCCCTTTAATGGGGATTTTAGGAAAATCCAACTCATAATTAACAAACATTGGCATTTATTGAAAAATGACAAGACTTTAAGCACCTTGATACCAGTTAAACCAAAAATAGTGTTTACTAAGGCCCCCAATTTGAGTATCAAAGTAGCACCCACTGTCCAGAAAAAGCAAGGCTGTACCCCAACTATTCAATCTTGGGCGAATATTTAGGGTTTTTACCGCTGTGGCAGATGTGGCAATTGTAAATTAACCTCGTTCCCCAAAAAAACAACGGAAATCAGATCGACAACAAACAAACACTGCCACCAAATTAATGAATTTCTTACATGTAGCACAGAGGACGTCATTTATGTGATTGAATGCCCCTGCAAGCTTCAATTTGTAGGAAGAACTAAAAGAACATTGAAAAAACGTATCGCGGAACATGTGGGGAATATAAAGAAAGGTTTTGAAAATCACTCTTTATCGTACCATTTTAAAACAACACACAACCAAGACCCCTCCTGCTTAAAATTCTCAGCAATTGATAAGGTACATAAAGATTGGAGGGGTGGTAACCACATAGAGAAAATGTCCCGCTTAGAAACCAAACGAATCTTTGAATTGAACACATTACAACCGTCAGGTCTAAATGCGGACTTTGAATTATTTGGCTTCTTATAGGATGGGAGCCATCTGTCGATGACTAACTGTACGATATTTTAAATTCGTGCAGTTTCTCCTCTACATTTGGCCCCCATCCATTTTATCCACCTACATACATACATAACAAGAACAAGGGATTCATCGTGAAGAACCTCAGAAAAAAATATATATATATATATTAGAACTTGACCGTGGTCATAGCTGACTCTGATATGTTCCCTATAATATGTGTCCTTAAGAAAATACACCCATTAATTTACTAAGTGGCTTAAATAAATACTTGATTATGTTGTTATTTGTTAATATTGTATTTACGCCAATCTTTATTATATCATAAATTGATATTCGAAAAATGTCAATACTCATTCAGGACTCAAAGAGGGACCCATTCTAAAAATATCAAAATACATTTTTATTTTTTAAATTGGTTTATCTAAAAGACGCACCGTAGCCGCATTTATACTATATGCAACATTGATGCACTTTTTAGGGGATGGGATCTCATAGGAGATATGGGTTCTTTGAATGATAAATTCTCTATATATATAGAAACCTGCTATCATCATTTGGTTGTCCCTTTATATGTGTGTTTTTATCTATAGATGGTTATTTTAACATAGACTCTTCCTTTATTATTTTAGTTTCCTAAGATTTTGATTTATCATTTTAGCCTCCTCAGATTTTGATATATCATATAAGATGTGCTAATGTCTTAGTGCAGATATCGACTTCCTCCGCAACCACATCAGTGGACAATGTGCCGCTGGTGGTGAAAGACACATTGAACAAATCATTAAGACGCAGCGGAGCCGCACTAACACAGTTGTGACATTGATGCGCTTTGATGTGATTGAAGGTGTGCAAGTGGAGATCCCATTATTATTTATTTGACATAAGCATTCCTTCGTATATGTTTTATATTGAGATTTATTTTTATTTTTATGTCCTTAGTTACATATATATCCTTTTATATATGACCGTATATTACTTCAAGGATGAGACGACCGATATGTTTGAAAACAAAAGTCTGTTTAATCCATGGTTTAAAGCCAGTCATCATACCCACAGATCTCAATCCTCACAAGATTTGAATCCCGAACCAGTCCTTACTTTATTCCCAACCCACTATAAAAGTGGAACAGAAGCAGGGGGACAGTAACCACTGAAGAAGGGGTCTTTCCTGTAAATCCCCGAAACGCGTCTGGTATCCCCCATATCAAACGGAGAGGGTCTACAAGTCCGAGGAAGTCTGGAGACCATTTGAGTACCGGTGAATTGCCGGCAAATACATGCGCCATTACACGTGAGACGATTTCAACCACGTGGAACAAACAATTCTACTGGTGCTAAATTCAAACCTGAATACTACCCCTTGAGACTGAAGGCTTCAATAACACGCCAAGTCGAGGGGTCATTATCCAGCATCAAGAGTCCTCGGGTAAGATCAACAGATTAACAGCTAAGCGTATTAACAGCTAATTTACTGTTTAAACAAACTGGCATAGCTGTATACGCTTGGGACCTTAATCTTTTCAAACACTTGTGATAAGGACTGGTACCGGAGTGAGTATTAGTGTATGGAGGAATAATACTGAACACCAACTTGTTCCAAGTAAACCCTTACACCTATTGGGATCTTATTTATACCGATACTCTCAAATTCAATATATTTTTATCCATATCCTTTTCTGTTTATTCTACCATTTTACTATTTATACCATTTTAATTATTATTAATAATTATTAGTACCATTTATACCGCTTAAACAACTTATCTGCTCTTTTACTGTCGATATTTCATTGTTGATATTATATTGCTGATATTTTACTGCTGATATTATACTGTGACTTTTACTAGCTGATATTATATTGTGATTATTTTATTGGTGTGTTTCAATCGAGATCCCTATACTTTATGAGTGTGCCATACTCCTATTCTTTATATATACTTACCTTACCAGACTGGGTGTTGTCTGCTAGTGGGTGCACCTCTATTGGATCCCCATCTCAATCTAGTGCGACATTCTTTACATCTATTGAGTTTGCGGTTTATATTACTTCCTGGAGTTTGTGTGCATGCTGATCCTACTTCCCAGTCTTCTACAAGATAAGTGTTGTGCATTCTATTGTGTTTTTCTGTTTGCTGGATCCCGGGTGACCCTGACTCCCTCCGTATCTAGTGTAGGGAGCCGGTGGTCGTGTCCCCTCACTATTATAGGGTGTTCAGGTGTTATACAGTCGAGGTACGAGGATATGCGATCATCTACCATTGGGATTTTCGCATAGGCTGAGCAGTCAGGGAGAGTGCCAGGTCTGATGCAGGGGTCTCCCTTTTTGTTCCTTAGTTTTGGATCCAGTGAGTCGTATATTCATTTGTGTTGTCTTGTTTCCTGTACACCTTCCTTTACACAGGATTCATTGTTCTTCACACTTTTCCTTTCTTCTGACAGATCAGAAGAAGTGTCAAAAAAATGATGATGTCAGCCAGACCAAAAGCCAAAATAGTGGACCAGTCATGAAGTGGGGAAGGTCGGGAACAGCATGAGAAGTCCACAGAGTGGCACAATGACAGAGACTGTAGGTGGCAACAGCATGAGTAGGCCACAGAGTGGCACAATGACCGAGTCTGGAGGTGGCAGCAGCATGAGTAGGCCACAGAGTGGCACAATGACAGAATCTGTCGGTGGTGGCAACAGCAGCAGCATTAGCAGAAGGCCACCGAGTGGCACAATGACCGAGTCTGAAGGTGGCAGCAGCATGATTAAGCCACAGAGTGGCACAATGACAGAGTATGGAGGTGACAGCAGCAGCATCAAGAGGAGGCCAGATAGTGGCACAACGACAGAGTCTGGAGGTGGCATGAGGAAGCCACAGAATGGCACAATGAAAGAATGTCGATCAACCAAGATACTTCTGGAGGAACCTGTCTGGCATGAACAGGCTTCTAGTAGCTACAGACAATGACAAGACAAATCGTTAAGATAGCTTTAAGCCCGGAAGAGTCGTGAAGTTCAAGATACGCCACTAAAGATTTTTCGACTGATATACTTTGTGGGAGATCAGCTAGTGGGGATCACTTTTTTTCTGGAACAGACAGTCCGTATGCAGGCAGTTTCCTTGAAATCTGGCTGGTTGCCAGGTTAATTTAGCCAAAAAGGTTTGTACAGCAGAAAACAAACAAAACAAAAAGTAAATCCTTGCCGTCCGGCGCTAAGCTATACAGTCGTGTCCTGACTATACGGTGTGGGGCTGCTCCCCGACATCCACAACACAAATGGTAAAGCAAACCTTTTTTTCTCGCATCCAAACATAGCTCTCTCTTAACCCCTTAGGGACACAGCCCTATTTCACCTTAAGGACCAGGCCATTTTTTGCAAATCTGACTAGTGTCACTTTAAGTGCTAAAAACTTTAAAACGCTTTGACTTATCCAGGCCATTCTGAGATTATTTTTTCGTCACATATTGTACTTCATGACACTGATAAAATGAAGTAAAAAAAAAAAATACCCCCAAAAATGGTGATGACTTTAAATTCCCCATATGTCTACTTCATGTTTGAATTATTTTGGGAATGATATTTTTTTTTTTTGGGATGTCACAAGGCTTAGAAGTTTAGAAGCAAATCTTGAAATTTTTCTGAAATTTACAAAAACTCAATTTTTAGGGACCAGTTCAGGTCTGAAGTCACTTTGCGAGGCTTACATAATAGAAACCACCCAAAAATGACCCCATCTATGAAACTACACCCCTTAAGGTATTCAAAACTGATTTTACATACGTTGTTAACCCTTTAGGTATTGCACAAGAGTTATTGGCAAATGGGGATGAAATTGGAGAATTTCATTTTTTTGTCTAATTTTCCATTTTAACCCATTTTTTCCACTAACAAAGCAAGGGTTAACAGCCAAACAAGACTGTATATTTATTGCCCTGACTCTGCCGTTTACAGAAACACCCAATATGTGGCCGTAAACTACTGTACGGCCACACAGCGGGGCGTAGAGTGAAAGGTGCGCCGTTTGGTTTTTGGAAGGCTGATTTTTATGGACCGGTTTATTTACACCATGTCCCATTTGAAGCCCCCCTGATGCACCCCTAGAGTAGAAACTCCCTAAAAGTGACCCCATCTAAGAAACTACACCCCTTAAGGTATTCAAAACTGATTTTATATACGTCGTTAAATTTTAAATTTCATCCCCATTTGCCAATAACTCTTGTGCAACACGCACAAGAGTTATTGGCAAATGGGGATGAAATTTAAAATTTAATTTTTTTGCCTAATTTTCCATTTTAACCCATTTTTCCCACTAACAAAGCAAGGGTTAACAGCCAAACAAGACTGTATCTTTATTGCCCTGACTCTGACGTTTACAGAAACACCCAATATGTGGCCGTAAACTACTGTACGGCCACACAGCGGGGCGTAGAGTGAAAGGTGCGCCGTTTGGTTTTTGGAGGGCTGATTTTTGTGGACTGGTTTATTTACACCGTGTCCTGTTTCAACCCCCTGATGCACCCCTGGAGTAGAAACTCCCTAAAAGTGACCCCATCTAAGAAACTACACCCCTCAAGGTATTTAAAACTGATTTTACATACATCGTTAACCCTTTAGGTGTTGCACAAGTGTTATTGGCAAATGGGGATGAAATTAGAAAATGTCATTTTTTTGCCTTATTTTCCATTTTAACAATTTTTTCCACTAACAAAGCAAGGGTTAACAGCCAAACAAGACTGTATCTTTATTGCCCTGACTCTGCTGTTTACAGAAACACCCAAAATGTGTCCGTAAACTACTGTACGGCCACACAGCGGGGCGTAGAGTGAAAGGTGCACCGTTTGGTTTTTGGAGGGCTGATTTTTATGGACCGGTTTATTTACACCGTGTCCTGTTTCAACCCCCCTGATGCACCCCTGGAGGGACCCCATTTTTAAAACTACTGGATAAGGTTGCATTTTTTGGGCGACTATTTTTAGGGTAAATATGATTATTGCTCTATATTTTTGTGAGGCAAGGTTACCAAAAATTGAAACTCCGAAATTCCGTCTCCATTTGCCATTAACTGTTGAGGAACACCTAAAGGGTTAATAAAGTTTGTATAATCAGCTTTGAATACCTTGAGGGGTTTAGTTTCTTAGATGGGGTCACTTTTAGGGAGTTTTTACTCTAGGGGGCATCAGGGGGGTTTCAAAAGGGACATGGTGTCAATAAAAAAGGCCATCAAAATCGGCCTTCCAGAAACCATGTCGGTCCTTTCCATTTGCGGCAAGAAAGAGAAGAAAATCCAGCTCTCTCCGGTGAAAAAATGAAAAACTTTATTCCAGCGAGTTAAAATCCATACAGGTGTACAAGAAACAGTCAACGCGTTTCAGACCTCAGAGAAAATATGGGTCCTTCCTCATGACAAACCTGTTTATGAAATGGGAGCTCCCTCTTAAGTAGCACAAACTAACCCCAGGCTGATAGGTATCACCTGGGAGGTGGAGACCCAAGGGGGCGTTCCCATGCACATGACAAAATAGAAAACCTATTTAACCAAGGGCAGACACCAGCAAAAAGGAAAAAACTTACATACAGGTAAATTAAGTCACTAAAACAGTGATCATTATACTAAATAAAAATACAAATACAAAGAGAGCAAAAGTACTGATAGCAAAGCGTATGTGTGGTAGAAAAGACGACACGGTCCCAAATCAATACTGTAAAATGAGATCATTCATGACGTCTGTTCAACCCACAGGGCTGGCGAGATTCTAGCTGGAAGATCCAGAAGGCCTCCCTATTAAGGAGTTTCCTCCTGTGATCTCCCCCCCTAGGCGGCAGAAAAACTCTTTCTATGCCCTTGACCTGTAAGTGGGATACATCACCAGCATGTGCCACTGCAAAATGCAGGCTGACTGCAGAGACATTCCGGTCCTTATAATGAGGCACATCAGAAATGTGTCTGCGAATCCGATTTCCATTTGCGGCCTCCCTTTTACTGATACAGCAGTTTACGACCACAAATGTGGCGTTTCTGTAAACTGCAGTATCAGGGTAATAAATTTTAACTTTTGTTTGGTTGTTAACCCTTGTTTTGTTAATGGAAAAAACAGATTGAAATGGAAAAGTGCCAAAAATAGCAGTTTTAATCTGGAGGGGTTAGGTCATGGGATATTTTTATAGAGGAGATTCTTACGGCGATAGGTAAGTATCTCTAAAGTCTAAGTGTAAATGTCATTTTTTATTTTTTTTTTATCCGATTATCTTATGTGGGGGCTCATTCTTTGTGGGTTGAGTGGGCAGTTTTATTGGCACTATTTTGGGGGCTATATGACTTTTTTTTATTGCTTGCTATTAAACTTTTTGTTATGTAATGTGACAAAAAAATTCCTTTTTTGCACCTATTTTTTATTTATTTTTTGACCGTGTTAATCTGGGGGGTTTGGTCATGGGGTATTTTTATAGAGGAGATTCTTACGGACGCGACGATACTTAATAAGTCTACTTTTTTTTACGATTATTTAGGTTTTTGACTATATTATCCTTTTTGATACAAAAAAAAATTTGTGTCATTTCTTTTTTTATCCGATGATCTTATGTGGGGGCTCATTTTTTGCGTGATGAGACGACGGTTTTATTGGCACTATTTTGGGGGCTATATGACTTTGATTGTTTGCTATTAAACTATTTATTATGTAAGGTGACAAAAAAAACTTTTTTTGCACTTTTTTTTTTTCTGGACCGTGTTAATCTGGGGGGTTAGGTCATAGGGTATTTTTATAGAGGAGATTATTACCGACGTGGCAATGCCTAATATGTCTACTTTTAATAAATTATTTTAGTTTTTTTGGGTGTCTCAAGTCTGAGAACCAGTTTTTTTTTATCCGATGTCAGTGCTAAATTGGGATATAAATTTAGTACTCCATGGAAGTGTGATACTCCCTAAAGCAACCGTCAATGCAGAGGCCCGGATGATCGGGGCACGTGTCGCACTGAGTAGTGGTGTCCTTCCGTATCCCCCTCTTGTGACACACTGCACTTTTTTGGGGTTCGTCCCTTCTTTCCAGTATGGGGGACCACACCTGGAAAGTGTTGGCCAGGAACAATCCGGGCGCCTACAGTTCCCCAGGTACTCCGGCCTGCTCTTTCCCGGTCCGAAAAGATCAGGGCCTTGAGGACTGCCTCATAGAGCTGGAGAAATGTCCCTGTGCTGCCAGCGCTCCGGGACAGCACAAAAGAGTTGTACATGGCAACCTGTACCATGCCCAGGTTTTGCGCATGGCGTTATATGGCTTGAGGACTTGATCCGAGAGATCAACTCCTCCCATATACCGATTGTAGTCGACGATACAATCGGACTTGAGGACCGTTGCCGCGGTACCTCGCACAGGGACAGGGGTGATGCCGTTACCATGAAATGTGGACAGCATAAGGACATCCCTCTTGTCCTTATACCTGACCAGCAACAGGTTTCCAGTGGTAAGGGCACGGGTCTCACCCCTGGGGATAGGTACCTGGAGGGGGTTGGCAGGGAGGCCGCATTGATTTTTCCGCATGGTCCCTCAAGCGGACGTGGATCTTGCGGCAAGGGACTGGAACAAGGGGATACTGGTATAAAAGTTATCCATGTAAAGGTGGTAAGTAACCCTTATCCAGCAGTGGGTACATAAGGTCCCACACAAGTTTCCCAGTAACACCCAGAGTGGGGTGACATTCTGGGGGTTGAATCCGGGAATCTCGCCCCTCGTATACACAAAATTTGTAAGTGTTCCCTGAGGTACTCTCACAAATTTTGTATAGATTCACGCCATACCTCGCCCGCTTGGAGGGCACATACTGGCGGAAAATGAGTCTCCCCTTGAACGCAATGAGAGACTCATCAACCGCGACCACCTTTCCAGGTACATAGGCCTCCATGAATTTGGCCCCAAAGTGATCGATGACCGGCCGTATCTTATACAGACGGTCATAGGCAGGATCACCTCGGGGGGACATGCTGCATTATCGGAATAATGCAGATATTTCCGGATTGCCTCAAACCGGGAGCGTGTCATGGCCGTACTGTAAAGTGGGGTCTGGTATAGGACGCCCCCACTCCAGTACAGCCTGACACTGGGTTTCTTGACAAGGCCCATATGCAGCACGAGGCCCCAAAATGTCCTCATTTCGGCTGCACTGACCGGCCGAGAACGTCCGGCGGGCCATAGGGGAGTGTGTGTCTGCGTGTATATGTGCGTGTATGTAAATCTTTATTTGGTGTGCGTGTGTGTGGAGGCATGGGTGTTCACGAACTCACCCTAAAACTAACAGGAAAAAAAAACTAACAAAAAAAAGGGCAAAAAATTTGGAAAAAAAATTCAAAACCGCTGATCAACCGTCCGAAGTTGATCAGCGGTGGGATGTGCGATGCGCTAACAGTGGCCGGACGCTAAGAGTGCCGGCCACAGTCAGTGTACACAAAAAATAAAATAAAATGCACCCCAAAAAAGTGGGGGGAGCAGGGGGGGGCAAGCGGCAGCACCCCTGGGGGGGTCTAGGGTCACACAGCTGTGCTGTGGACCCCAGACACCCTAACTTAGGGTGATGCAATAAAAGTTCACAAACTAACTTTCCCTTTTTTTTCCCTGCCTAACCCAAACTTTCCCTATGCTTTCCCTATGTACCTGAAGTTCAGATTGGGGGTGCTGGGGCACAGATCGGGTCCTGGGGGGTACAGATGGGGTGATGCTGGCACCGACGGACGACACGTGCAGGCAGCTCCTCTCTCCTCCGGAACACAAAAGGAGGAGGAGAGGAGCGCCTGCATCTTTTGAATCTCCCGCCGGCCCTCCCACAGACCAATCAGAGGTGATCCTGATAGGTGATGTCACCATCACCACTCAGGATCGCTGGATGGTAATTGGTGGGGTGAAATCACACTACCATCACCATCCTGTTCCAGGTTATCGGGTCTTCAGAGACCCGAATAACCCGGAAATGCAGAAAACCGCAGGTCTGAATTGACCTGCGGTTTTCTGTGATCGTATACATGGGGGGGGGGGTCACAGGACCCCCCGGCGCATTTGCCCCAAGTGCCTGCTCAATGATTTGAGCAGGCACTGGGTTCCGATCATGTACACCCTGTGTCCTTAAGTACCAGGACATAAGGGCGTACCTGTACGCCCTATGTCCTTAAGAGATTAAGCAACACAGGTTACGGTCCTGAGACTCAGCACATGAGAGCCCTGCTGTGCGCTCTTCCTGTTCATTTAAAGTCCACCTGGAGCTGAACTCCAGTGGACCACAATCTCTGGACCGGACCCAGGCCTGCCACCGAGGCTGGAAAAACCCGGGCTGGATTCCGGTTCAGTCCCTTACAACAGAACGCATGCGAGGTGAAACATACCTATCATCCATCACCTCGCCTCGCATACCGTCACAACTTCTATAAAGATTTTACCACATATTACTACAGGGGTGACGCTGAATAAAATAATTTTTTCCACCAAATAAAGTCACAAAATATTTTATCACATATAACTGCAGCGCTAAACGCTGCTTAAAATTTGTTTTTTCACAGAAATAAATCACAAAAGATTTTACTGTATATTACTACAGCGCTGAAAGCTAAATAAGAATAGTTTTTCCACCGAAATACTTCACTAAAGATTTTACCGCATAAAACTGTAGTGTTGAATGCTGAATACAATTCGTTTTTTCACCGAAATACATCACAAAAGATTTTACTGAATATAACTACAGCGCTGAACGCTGAATAAGATTTGTTTATCCACCGACATATGTCACTAAAGATTTTACCGCATAGAACTGCAGTGTTGAATGCTGAATAAAATTAGTTTTTACACTGAAGTAAGTCACAAAAGATTTTACCGCATATAACGGTGCACAGAGATGGAGAGGGTGTTCAGATTCTCCCCGCACTGTACGAAAGTCTCAGAAATGAACCGCTGCTCCCGCGTCCCGACATCAGCTCCTGGGAAGGTCAGGAAGCATCTCTGTCATCCGGCATCTATTCGCTCCGCTAAAGGAGCCCTCACGCTGCAGATCTATTATGGGGACATCATGGAGATTCTACCGCATATAACCACAGGGCTGAACACTAAATAAAATTTGATTTTTTACCTCAATATGTTAAAAAAATGTTTACCACACATACAGTCAGGTCCATAAATATTGGGACAGTGACACAATTCTAAAAATGTTGGCTCTATACACCACTACAATTGATTTGAAATGAAACAAACAAGATGTGTTTGAACTGCAGAATGTCAGCTTTAATCTGAGGGTATTTATATCCAAATCAGGTGAACAGTGTAGAGATTACAACAGTTTGCATATGTGCCTTCCACTTGTTAAGTGACCAAAAGTAATGGGACATAATAATAATCATAAATCAAACTTTCACTTATACTTTACAAATCCCTTGCTGTCAATTACAGCCTGAAGTCTGGAATGCATAGACCTCACCAGACGCTGGGTTTCATCCCTGGTGATGCTCTGCCAGGCCTCTACTGCAACTGTCTTCAGTTCCTGCTTGTTCTTGGGGCATTTTCCCTTCAGTTTTGTCTTCAGCAAGTGAAATGCATGCTCAATCGGATTCAGGTCAGGTGATTGACTTGGCCATTGCATAACATTTCACTTCTTTGCCTTAAAAAACTCTTTGGTTGCCTTTGCAGTATGCTTTTGGTCATTGTCCATCTGCACTGTAAAGCGCCGTCCAATCAGTTCTGAAGCAATTGGCTGAATATGAGCAGATAATATTGCCTGAAACACTTCAGAATTCATCCTGTTGCTTTTGTCAGCAGTCACATCATCAATAAATACAAGAGAACCAGTTCCACTGGCAGCCATATATGCCCACGCCATGACACTACCACCACCATGCTTCACTGATGAGGTGGTATACTTATGATCATGAGCAGTTCCTTTCCTTCTCCATACTCTTCTTTTCCCATCACTCTGGTACAAGTTGATCTTTGTCTCATCTGTCCATAGGATGTTGTTCCAGAGCTTTGAAGGCTTTTTTAGATGTCGTTTGGCAAACTCTAATCTGGCCTTCCTGTTTTTGAGGCTCACCAATGGTTTACATCTTGTGGTGAACCCTCTGTATTCACTCTGGTGAAGTCTTCTCTTGATTGTTGACTTTGACACACATACACCTACCTCTTGGACAGTGTTCTTGATCTGGCCAACTGTTGTGAAGGGTGTTTTCTTCACCAGGGAAATAATTATTTGGTCATGCACCACAGTTGTTTTCCGTGGTTTTCCGGTTCTTTTGGTGTTGCTGAGCTCACCGGTGCGTTCCTTCTTTTTAAGAATGTTCCAAACAGTTGTTTTGGCCACGCCTAATGTTTTTGCTATCACTCTGATGGGTTTGTTTTGTTTTTTCAGCCTAATGATGACTTGCTTCACTGATAGTGACAGCTCTTTGGATCTCATCTTGAGAGTTGACAGCAACAGATTCCAAATGCAAATAGCACACTTGAAATGAACTCTGGACCTTTAATCTGCTCATTATAATTGGGATAATGAGGGAATAACACACACCTGGCCATGGAACAGCTGAGAAGCCAATTGTTCCATTACTTCTGGTCCCTTAACAAGTGGGAGGCACATATGCAAACTGTTGTAATTCCTACACCGTTCACCTGATTTAGATGTAAATACCCTCAAAATAAAGCTGACAGTCTGCAGTTAAAGCACATCTTGTTTGTTTCATTTCAAATCCATTGTGGTGGTGTATAGATCCAAAAATGTTAGTATTGTGTCAATGTCCCAATATTTATGCACCTGACTGTAACTGCAGCGCTGAACGCTGAATACATTTTGATTTTCAACCAAAATACATCAATAAAGATTTTACCACGTATAAGCACAGCGCTGAACACCGAATGAGATCTGTTTGTCAACCAAAATACTTCACAAAGGATTTAGACAACATATAACTGCAGGGTTGAATGCTAAATGCAAATTTTTTTTTTCCACCGAAATACATCAATAAAGATTTTACCACATATAAGTACAGCGCTAAATACTGAATGAGATTTGTTTTTCCACCAAAATACGTCACAAAAGATTTTGCCACATATAACTGCAGCGCTGAACGCAATACAATTAGTTTTTCCAGCGAAAAACATCCCAAAAGGTTTTTGCACATATAACTGTGACTGAAATACATCAATTAAGATTTTTTCACATATAACGGAGCACGGAGGTTTAGAGGGTGTTCGAATTTCCCCCGCACTATATGGACGTCTCAGAAATGAACCGCTGCTCCCGACAGCAGTTCCTGGGAAGGTCATGGAGCGCCTCGGTCATCCGGCATCTATTTGCTCCGCTGAAGGATGAATTTGACAGTGTGTAGAAGCCACACGGGGTCCCCACGATTCATATTTATCATGGAGACAACAAGGAGATTTTACCGCATATAACCACAGCGCTGACCGCTGAATGCATTTTTTTATCCGACCGAAATACTTCAATAAAGATTTTACCACATACAGTCAGGTCCATAAATATTGGGACATCGACACAATTCTAAAATGTTTGGCTCTATACACCACCACAATGGATTTGAAATGAAACAAACAAGATGTGCTTTAACTGCAGACTGTCAGCTTTAATTTGTATTTATATCCAAATCCGGTTGCATATGTGCCTCTTACTTGATAAGGGACCAAAAGTAATGGGACAGAATAATAATCATAAATCAAACTTTCACTTATTTATACTTGGTTGCAAATCCTTTGCAGTCAATTACAGCCTGAAGTCTGGAACGCATAGACATCACCAGACACTGGGTTTCATCCCTGGTGATGCCCTGCCAGGCCTCTACTGCAACTGTCTTCAGTTCCTGCTTGTTCTTGGGGCATTTTCCCTTCAGTTTTGTCTTCAGCAAGTGAAATGCATGCTCAATCGGATTCAGGTCAGGTGACTGACTTGGCCATTGTATAACATTCCACTTCTTTCCCTTAAAAAAATATTTGTTTGCTTTTGCAGTATGCTTTTGGTCATTGTCCATCTGCACTGTGAAGCTCCGTCCAATGAGTTCTGAAGCATTTGGCTGAATATGAGCAAATCCCGGCCAGGGACCACCTTTATAAGGGTGCTTCGCTCTTCCTGTGATGCCTGAGCAATATTGTAGTTTTCTACAGCAAAGGTTCCAGCTCGTAGTTCCTGTGTTGTTATCCTGCTTCCGACCTAAACCTGTATCCTGACCTCGTCTCCGCCTGATCATCCTGTACCTCGCTGCTCTAAAGTGTATGATTCGGATTGTCGACCACGCCTCTGTCTGCTGTTCAGCTTGTTACACCTGCTACACCTGACCTATTCAGCTTTGCTATTCTAACAGCTCCAGTTCTGCTTAATCACTAACTCAGATCTGCTTTATCTGACTTTGCTGCTGCGCTTCTTCCATCCAGCGACAGCTCGCTTCACCTTCCTGTATCCCCAGTGCTTGCTCGGCCAGCTGCCACTTAACCAGGACCACTCTTGTGGTAGTGACCTGGTGTCTCCCCTGAAGCTAAGACCAGCTTCCACATCTTAGAGCGGGATAAAGGGTGAAGCCCAGGGGAACTGCAGCGCTGAACGCTGAATATATCTTAATTTTTGTACAGAAAAACACCACTAAAGGCTTTACCTCATATAACTGCCACAGTGAAAGCTGAATATATTTTTATTTTTCTACTGATATACGTCAATAAATGTTTTTCAAGATAAAAGTGCAGCAGCGAATCGGAATGCATATTTCTTTTTCTACTGCTATATGCCAGTAAAGGCTTTACCAGATATAACTGCAACAGTGAAATGAGAATATATTTTTCTTGTTGTACTGAAATACGCCTTTATACGCTTTTACCAGAAATAACTGCAGAAGTGACCTGAGAATATAGTTTTCTTGTTGGACTGAAATAGGCCACTATACGCTTCCAACAGAAATAACTGCAGACGTGAACTGAAAATGTATTTTTCTTGTTGGACAGTAATAGGCAACTTTACACTTTTACCAGCAGTGCATATGTATTTTAATTGTTTTTAATGAAATAAGCCCCTATACTCTTTCACCAGAAATGAATGCAACCGTGCAGTGCATTAAATTTATTTGTATATTAATGAAATACCGCCCTATGCTCTTTGACAAGAAATGACTGCAAATGATTTTAGCGCAAATAACACCCCTGTTTCAATAATTTTTTTTGGGGGGGCAACTGGTATATCACACTAGTAGAAATTATTTGTTCCAATGGTATTTGTCACTCTGTGTAGCTGAGGTTACGCAGCTAAACCGCAAACAAATGCTGCACTACCCAAATGCAATATAGAAAGGAAATAATTGGTATATAACACCCCTGCTTCAATCAGTTTTTTTGGGGGGGGATAAATGGTAAATCACACCTGTAGAAATGATTGGTTCCAATAGTGTTTGTCACTCTGTGTAGATGCGGTAACGCAGCAAAACCGCAAATAAATGCTGCACTACCAAAATGCACTATATAGAAAATATATTATTGGTATATAACACCCCTGCTTCAATTAGGTTTTTGGGGAGGAAATGGTAAATCACACCAGTACAATTTTTTTTTTTTTTATTGTGTTTTTTAGTCTGTGTACATGCAAAACCGCAGACAAATGCCGCACTATCTAAATGCAATATATAGAGAATATATTATTGGTATATAACACCCCTGCTTCAATCAATATTTTTTAGGGGCAACTGGTAAATCACACCAGTAGAAATTATTTCTTTAAATAGTGTTTTTCAGTCTGTGTAGATGCCGTAATGCAGCAAAACCACAGACAAATGCTACACTACCTAAAAGCACTATATATAAAAGTATATTATTGGTATATAACACACCTGCCTAAATCAGTCTTTTTGGGGGGGCAACTGGTAAATCACACCAGTAGATATTATTTGTTCCAATGGTGTTTGTCACTCTGTGTAGCTGAGGTAACGCAGCTAAACTGCAAACAAATGCTGCACTACCTAAATGCATTATATAGAAAGTATATTATTGGTATATCACACCCCTGTCTCAATCATTTTTTTTTGGGGGGGCAGCTGGTAAATTACACCAGTTGAAATTGTTTGTTCCAAGAGCGTTTGCCCCTCTGTATAGCTGCAGTATCGCAGCAGAACCGCACACAACTGCTGCACAATACAAATGCACTATAATAAACTTTCTATGTTAGAAAGTATATTATAAGTATAGTACACCCCTCAGTAAGTCACACCTATCGATAGCACACCTATACCACACCTATATATATATATATATATACTTAAAATGACTTTTGTGGCCCTATTAGCTAGCGTTTGGTGGCCCTAACAGTCTTTTGCTGCTCCACACAGCAATCTCTCCCTACACTGGCAAAAGACTGAATATACAATGGCGGCCAGATCGGGTTTAATTATAAGGTAGGGGGTGTGTCCATGTGCTGTGAGGTCTCAGTTGGCTGTTCCCACCTGATGGATATGTCATGGGTCAAAATTCTTGACAATGTAAAATAATATGGCGCCGGCGGACATCACCATATGTTCGCCCTTTCGGCGAACCGTGAACGAGCAAAGTTCGCCACGAAACTACCGCCGGGCGATCCGCAAAGCCATCTCTAATGGACAGTATACTAATGAACTTTTCTATGTTATTTCTGTAATCAATTAACTTTTATGAAGACTGAAAATAAATCTCATTATTGTTTTTTATAAAAATCATCCTGGTATATTTTTTATGAAAGACCCCCTGGTATATTTCTTGCTCCAAATAATGCATACACTACATTTGGAAAGGATATATGATTGTTATATTTTTGGGAATATTTTACAGCTAAATTATTTCAAAACTGTGAATTATCTAAAAATACAATAGAGCAGGGATGGCCAACCTGCGACCCTCCAGCTGTTGCAAAACTACAACTCCCAGCATGCCCAGACAGCCTACAGCTATCAGTCTACAGCATGGCATGGTGGGAATTGTAGTTTTACAACAGCTGGAGAGCCGCAGGTTGGCCAGCCCTGCAATAGAGGGTTTTTCTCTTTAAACTGATTTGAGAAGAAGATAGCTGCCAAATCTCATTAACACATCCCCACCAACATTGTATGTGTTAGAGTTTCATTATGTTGAGGACTCCATAGTCTAACCATGGAAACAACACACATGTTTTATAGAGTTAAATATCACCATCACGTTCCTCAAGTCTTTGAGATTTTTTCTATTTTAATTCTTCAGAACTTCCATCTGTTGTAGACAAGCTGAGGCATGAATTGTTTGACAAGGAAAGCTATGCTGTCCCCTTGGGTCTACCTCAGGCACTGTGTCAGTCTGCAGAGCCTGGACCAAAAGGATTAGAAAAATTACTATGACATCTGAAGACCTAGACAATTGATAAGACATTGTATATTACTTTAAGCTTTGAGCTCTGCATGTGTCTGCACCAGACTGTGCCAAGCATGTTTCTTGTACTTTGAATAATTTTAAATGGAAAATAACCTGCAATGTAAGACTGTATTCCATGGTGTGGCTCAAATTAAAACTTTCCCTTGAGGCACATTTTATTAGCCTTTTATTGCTAAGTCCAGATGTATATTGTAATCCTGATTGTAATGATCTATAGATAGACTCAGCAACCTCTAGGATTGTCAATTAACCTTGTCAAATTCTTCTCTGCCAGCCTTATGAAGTCATATACTGGTCTCTGAGGCAAACATTGTGAGGCAGATTTATGAATTCTGTTTAAATTGTACATTGCATAAACTTAAGGCTGCCATTCACATTTTATAGCTGTCAACCGAACCATTGTTCTCCCAAATCCCACATACACATCCATGTTCAGTACATAAGTGTGTATACAAAAATATTCAATTCTCGAAAACTTTCTCTCCCCTAATTTCATCTAGGAGCTTCCAATAGGCATTAAGTTAGATGATAAATTTGGTGCATGACTAGACACTTTAGTGTAACCTTACGTCAACTATTGATTTGCTTACTATGCATCAAATTTGGCTTAAAATGTAACAATGTGGGCCACAATTGAGCCAAAATTTTTGGTATACATTTTTTACATCTTAAGCTACACCCCTTGTTGAGGTGGAAACCAAAACAGGTGAGTTAGCCATAGTGATTTATTCTTTTTTGCATATTTGCTTCATAAATAGCTCAAATATTTGATGCAACATTATGCATCAGAAAGAAGATAACATTTCGGCACATGTTATCACATGGCTTAGGCACAATTACTTAAATTATTAATCAGAGCATCCCATAGCTGGATTCTACATTGCCCAAATTTAGTAGGCCAAAAGCGCAATAGAGGCAAGACTGTTAGTGTAGGTCCCTTCTGTTAGAAGCCATCTTATCACTGGTAGATGGGTCTGATATATTCTTGATCAAAAAATGTGCACAATAAGCTTCTAATTTTCATATAGTAAGTATAGATGTTATACAGCTTACATTTATTCATGTTTACAACGTATGCATGTGTCTTGACTTTGTGCATTTTTAAATTTGCCCTTATATCTTTATAGATGTCTGCAAACCATTGAGATTCCCATCTAACTAGTCCTTTGTAAATTAAAACCTTTTATATAATGAATTAGCATGTGCTGGTAAAGCATGAAGCTTTAATTACAGTACTCCTTTTTACTTAGGGTACTTTCACACTTGCGGCAGGACGGATCAGACAGGCTGTTCACCCTGTCGGATCCGTCCTTCCGCTGTTTTGCCGTGCCGCCAGACCTCCGCTCTGTCCCTACTGACTATAATGCGGACGGGGACGGCGCTCCGGCGCAGTACGGCAGTGCACGGCGAAAGGCCGCCGGACTAAAAGTCCTGCATATCTGACCGCAAACTGCTGTACTGCGGCAGAGCGCCGCCCTGTCCCCATTATAGTCAATGGGGACGGAACGGCGGTCCGGCGGCACAGCAAAACAGCGGAAGGACGGATCCGACAGGGTGAACAGCCTGTCGGATCCGTCCTGCAGCAAGTGTGAAAGTAGCATTAGACTAGAGTCCTCACCGTTTTCAGTGAGTGGAAAACTTTTTCTAGGACTTAGAGAGGTTTTCTCACGAAAAATATTCAACAGTTTTCAAACCAGCACCTGCATCTGAATTCTTTTGTAATTGCATATAATGAAATATTTTGTATAGCCACCAGTTATTCAATAAAATATATCTGTATTGCGTCACCTGATGTTTGTTCTTTTTCTTACTTCTTTGCCCGGTTCACTGAGAAGGCGGCACATGCTCACTTTCATCCTTCCATCTGCCTCGTGAATTGTGACATGCCCCCTTATATGCAACAGAAAACACACTCCCCTTGAGCTGCCAGCTTGATATAAATCTAGGAAAGCAATTAATGAGGAGATCTCTGGATCCATGTGAGGTACAGGTCTGGTTCTAACTTTGTTAGAAAGATGTCATATCCACCATTATCCACCCAGATCAAAATGGCTTTATGCCAAAAAGGGGTACTCACCATAACTTGCATAGATTATTTACGAATATTCAGTCCCCGGGAGGTGGTGCCCGCTCCATCCTGTCGTTGGATGCTACCAAAGCCTTCGACAGGGTGGAGTGGACTTTTCTCTGGGAGGTAATGAAAAAAATGCGTTTTGGACCAAAATTCATGGCAATGATTCAGCTGTTATACAATTCCCCAGTTGCTAGGATCAGGATTAATGGGACAGTGACAGAGAGTTTCATCTTGGGAAGAGGTACCCGTCAAGGCTGTCCCCTCTCCCCTCTGCTGTTCAATATTTATATCGAACCTTTAGCAACTAGTATAAGGCAGGATTCAAAGGTGGCGGGCTTCGGCATAAATGGGGAGTATGATCGTGTTTCACTCTATGCAGATGATATCCTGGTTTTTATGCATCAAACAGACACCACTCTCCCTCGTATAATGGAACTGGTTGGTCTCTTCTCCGATCCATCTGGCTTGGAGATCAACTGGGATAAGACCGTCCTCCTTCCTATAGACGAGTTGCGTGGCGAATGGGATAATCAGCTAACGATATCTGATTCAATAAAATACCTGGGGATAACAGTTTCTGCCAAACCGCATGAATATCTACAACTAAATCTGATTCCACTGTTGATGAAGGTGAGGGCTAAAATTAAGGTATGGCAAAAAATCCTGCTTTCTAGAGCGGACAGAATTTCATTAATAAAAATGGTAGTACTGCCCCAGGTCCTTTATATTCTGCGCAACTCGCCTGTATGGATCGCAGATAAGTACTTTAGACTGATAGACCGGATGCTCAATGATTTAATATGGGGGAGGAAGCGCGTGAGACTAAAGGCACTCTACTTTTCTATGCCCTATGAGCGGGGAGGTCTTAACCTCCCCTATTTTAGGGGTTACTTTATGGCCTCCCAATTATGTCTTTTTAATGATTGGGAAAACAGCCCTCTCTGCAGCAGAGTGGTGAAAGACTCAGGATTTTCGGATTTCTTTACTGTATTGGAGTCTGATTATCTACTAAACACACTGAGCGGGTACACACTTTTCTGCAGAATGGCTATGAGGACTTGGCTGGCCATAAGGAGATGGTGTGGAGTTAAGGCGTCACTTATTTGCACCCCACTGTGGCATAACTTAAAGCTTCTTAATTTAAATGATTTAAACTGCTGCCAGTATTGGAGGAACAAAAATGTTCAGTATCTACACCAAGTGGTCAGTGAGGGACAAATCTTGCCCCTCATGGAACTAAAGCAAAGGGCAAATTTAGGTGAGGTGGCTTGGTTTCCATATTTCCAGCTGAGGTCAGCACTATCTTGCACTTCGGACAGTCATTTTTTTATTGATACCCCCTTGTTTCTACACGATTTAATTTGCAAGAAAACTGTCACGAGAATTAAAGTATCACATTGTTATAAGCACTTAATGAATAATTTTTTTTCGGATGTTCTCTCTCCAGGACAGAGAGCCTGGTCTTCTCTACTTTCAGAGGTGGGTTCTCCAAACTGGGAGAACATGGGGGATAGTTTAAAGTCGGTCTCACACAATTTTAATCACATTGTTGTACAATTTAATATTTTGCACAAAATTTATGTGACACCCACATGGTTATACAAAAGAGGCCTTAGGGCCTCTTCCGATTGCCCACGCTGTGGCGCTCCCGGGGCAGATCATCTACACCTGTTCTGGGACTGCCCAACGGTGAGCAGATACTGGAGTCTGGTCCAAAATAATCTGGCTCATAAACTTAACATCTTTATCCCTTTGTCCCCCAGGATATGGGTCCTGGGGGACTTATCGGAGCTCAACTGTCAGCCTACAAAATGCCAACTGTTGATCAAGGTTTTGTTCTTGGCTAGGCTCCTGATCACTAGATTATGGTTTTCCCCTTCCGCTCCAGAGTGCAACAACTGGCTGGGCCTGGTCGAGAAAGTGAAAACCTATGAAAAGATTCTGTACAAACAAAGAGGATCTTACTTGAAGTGGGGGGTTGGTGAAGTCTGGTCTCCTCTATGTGCACTGCACTGGAGTAGAATATGAGGTTATATTGGAGCATCTCTAGGAACACTGGAGGATGGCAGGACCCCCCGGCATTAAATAATGAAAAAAAAAATATATATATATATATAATAATAATTTTAAGAGGATGCTTAGCTCATCCCCTTTAGTAAGCTCAGGATGTCAGGTAGATCCTATCGATCTTACCAGCTAGAGATCTCCATTTGTTTTTGTTTTTCTTCTAGGTTTATATAATTCTTGACATTGGTATGAAATCAATGTCACTCATGTTCATAGACCAGAACTGACGGGCTTATGAATTTCATAATATTGCAAAGTAATATGGATATAAAGTTTTGTATTATAACAATAAAGTATTTAAAAAAAAAAAAAAAACTTTGTTAGAAAGATATGGTCATGTACTGTATGATGTCTAATTTTAATATTTCACATTAATAATGGGATAACCCCTTTACTTAGATGGCCAATTTATATTAGCTACATACTTCTAAGTCATAACTAATCTCATAACCATTTTTCATTATAACTCAATATATTATCCACCTCCCCTGCATACCAAGCAAAAAACATTATTTGATTGTATCTCTTGATCTAACCCCAAAGTGAAGAAATGGTGATGATCTAAAATGCAATGTACAGTTAATTAAGAATACATTGGGCCAGATTTACCAACGTCTCTGTGTCTATAGTTTATCTAAAACCTGGCAGAAATCAAAGCAACTTGCCATAATTTGGCCCAACAGAAATTTTTCCAACTTGCTCGAAAAAGGGGCAGGTATTGACTTTATGAAGTAGACCAAGGTCCAAAATGTGACATTTAGTGCCAAATTTGTACAATTCTGGCACAAAATTTTGTCTCAAAGTAGGTCAACTAATAATTGTCATAGAGTTAGACAAAAGTGTCTACCTCTGCATGAAGTTTATCATCCAACTTGAGCCACTGGAATAAATCTAGTGCATTTCTAGACAGACTGCCCATCTAGAAAGTCTGCTCCATCTATAGGATTAGTAAATCTGACCATTATAAATCTTTATCAATGGTCAGTGTCTCTTAAACTATAGTAGAGACTGGGAAGAAAATATAGTTGAAGGAGTTTTCTGGAGAGATAAATGCTTATTTTCAAGGGTCAGAAAGAGTGGGAGAAAAACCAAAACATTACTTACCTTATTGATCCTCTGCTGTTGCTGTTTCAACATTGCTCCAGTCCCCGAATCCTGAGCGGACAGTAAATGGCTTGGAATGCTCAACTAGCCAATCACTGGCTGAAGTGGGTTACCATTTTGTTCATAGATTGGTTGACTGGCCAATCTAAGCTATTTTATGTGTGTCGAACTGGGACCTGGAAGTGTAGATATTGGGGGCAGGAGCTGCATTGAAACAGCAGCAGTGGAGGATCTGTATTGTGACTAATTATTGTATTACTGTGGCTCGTATCACCTATATATCAACTTTTTATATTTTTTTACTAATTAAAACCATATGCTAAATCCAACTGCAGAGGTTTATTCTACCTTCTCTGTACAGTGTGATTAAGGGAGCAGCCATCTTGCCTGAGCTGCTGTTAACATCATTCAAATCTATACATTACAACAGCAAAATGGACCATAGGTAACTGCTTTCTGGAGATAGCTCATTGACTTCTATGGTAGACTGTTCTAGGCATGCTCTGTGACCTTTGTAGAGGCAGATGTAAGCAATGACCATCAGCTATTGTGAATGGTGTATCTTGAGTTCTTAGCCTTCAGTGTAACTCTGCCTGTCATCATAATTAGATGACTAGTGAAAAGTGAATTCTACAGAACACAACGTATCAGCATGTTCTCCTGACAGAAAATGCAATATGAATGCAGTTTTATAATTCCAATACCAGCTTTTCACAAGTATTTTATAATGCCAAATTTCATATAATTTCCAGCACTTTGACTATGTTATCCAGTTGAAATCAAACAAAGCTTTTAGTGTGATATTTGAAAGAAGATATAGCTTTTTGAGAGAATCTTTTTAGTAATTTATGTCAACCAGTAAGTCTTCTTACACCTACTATTGGAAATTATACTAGAGATATTTCTTTCCATTTCCTGAATTATCTAGTTATCCTATACAAAAAGGACAGACATTGTTCCCAACAACAGAGGCATACATAACATAGAATCAGATCATGTGGCTGCTATGTGACCTTTGAAAACAGGGGGCCCAGTCCTGATTTTTCTCTGCTGGGTGGTAAGATCAGATGCAGGACTCCCCTTTCCCTCTCTTGTCTCAAATATGATGTGGAGAATTTGCCCAAGTTTTGGAAAGAGTGTGAAAGAGGGAACAAACTAAACCTGTTTGCCCTGGATTGCAAAAAAAAAAAAAAACTGCACCTTAGAGGGGCCTCATTATTATAATTATTATGTAGCCTCCTCTCTTGTTTGAACATGATTGCCTACTAAAACATCTTGGCCTCTTCTTAGCCTTACTGGAGTTGTTCACCCAGTCAGGAGAAGGGTACAAAAGAATTTCCAAGGCATTAGACATACCATGGAACACAGTGAAGACAGTCATCATCAAGTGGAGAAAATATGGCACAACAGTGACATTACCAAGAACTGGATGTCCCTACCAAAATTGATGAAAAGGTGAGAGGAAAACTGGTCTGGAAGGCTACCAGGAGGCCTACAGAAACATTAAAGAAGCTGCAGGAATATCTGGCAAGTACTGGCTGTGTGGTACATGTGACAACAATATCCCGTATTCTTCATATGTCTGGGCTATGGGGTAGAGTAGCAAAACAAATGCCTTTTCTTACGAAGGAAAACATCCAAGCCATGCTTTGGGGCTGTTTTTCCTAGTTAAGCTAGAGGGAATTGTGAACAGTTCTAAATACCAGTTAGTATTGGCACAAAACCTTCAGGCTTTTGCTAGAAAGCTGAACATAAAGAGGAACTTCATCTTTCAGCATGACAACGACCCAAAGCATACATCCAAATCAACAAAGGAATGGCTTCACCAGAAGAAGATTAAAGTTTTGGAATGGTCCAGCCAGAGCCCAGACCTGAATCCAATTGAAAATATGTGGGGTGATCTGAAGAGGGCTGTGCACAGGAGATGCCCTTGCAATCTGACAGATTTGGAGTGTTTTTGCAAAGAAGAGTGGCCAAATCTTGCCAAGTCAAAATGTGCCATGCTGAGGGACTGAGTGCTGTAATAAAATCAAAAGGTGCTTCAACAAAGTATTAGTTTAAAGGGGTTGTCCGAGTTATGAAAAAAAATATATATAGCACTGAAAATCTGATGGGCAGCAATATATAACTAAGCTAAGCAAGTTTCAGGCAAAAATATATATATTTCCTTATTTCCCTGGTTCTCTTCTGGCCCTTGTTTACAAGCAATAAAAAAAATCTCCGCCCCTCCCCCTGCTCTGCTAAGCGAGTGGATACAAGAGCGGCCCTAAATGATGGGAGAATCAGCAGCATCTTGTATGTGTAGAACTACAGGTCCCAGCTGTATAATGACACTGCTAAGGGAGTGGATACAAGAGCTGCCCTGAGTGCTGGGAGAATCAAGAGAACCTTGTATGTGTAATCTCGTTTTTCAGTTTAAAAGTCTTACTTGAGCAATGCCCAGTGCTGTTAAAAGTGCTTCAGGCATTTGCTTTTGCATTTGTGAATTGTCATAGACTATAGTTTCCCGTTGCAAAAACCAACAGTAGTCCCCCATCATGTTGGGATTCCAGCGGCCTTGATACCTGTTCTCCATTGTAGAAATATCTTTATCAAAACACTCTCCATGTTCGTCACTTACATGTCCCAAATTGGGTGGGAAAAAGTCAAGATGTGAATGTAAGAAATGCACTTTCAATGACATTTGGCAGCCAAGTTGTTCATATGCTGTAAGCATGTTGTCTACTAATTCAGCATAGTTTCCAGCTAATCTGTTCCCAAGGAAGTTCTGCACTACTAGCACAAATGCATCCCAAGCTGAAAGTTCCAGAGGGTTGAGTTTTGTTCTGAATGTGTCATCACGCATTAGTTTGTTGATTTCGGTGCCAATAAAAATTCCGGCCTTTATTTTAGCATCAGTTTTTAGTGTGCTAAACTTCTCTTTCAAATACTTGAAACCATTTCCATCATGATCAAGTGCAATTGCAAAATTTTTCATTAAACCAAGTTTAATGTGAAGTGGTGGAAGATAAACTTGAAGTGGATCAACCAGTGATTTGCGTATTACATTGTACTGACCAACTGTGTGCTCGACTCTGAGAGGCCACTGTCTGATTTTGTAATGATTGTTGTCATCATAACTGTTCCATAGGCACAAGAAACACGTATGCTTTGTGTACCCTAACTGTAGGCCAAGCAGCAGTGCTACCACTTTCAGTTCAGCACAAATTTTCCATTTATGTTCTGAGTATTTGATAATTTTCAAAATTAACTCCATAGAAGCATGGGTCTCCTTCTTTCCAACCGCATGAGCCAATGGAACAGATGTTTTTTTGTTACCATTGTGCAAAAAGACAGCTTTCAAACTTGTTTTGTTAGAATCTATGAATAGCCTCCATGCATCAGGAACATGTGTACAATCTAACTCAATCATAAGACCATTTACATCAGTACATCAAATTCCATTCCTGAAGTCTAGAAGCTAGCAGTTCTGACTTTTCTTTAGATAATGACAGAACTCTTACCAGATCATCTAAATCTGATTGGCTCAGCAAGTGCGGCTGACCCTCCAGTTGTTCTGGATCAGGAAATACACTGTGACAATCAACATCTTCTTCATCAGGATCAGAACCATCTGTTTCAATTGCCATTCCTGCTGTGGGAGGGACAGGCACTGAATTCTCTACATCGTGTGGCACTGGTTTAAGAGCAGACTCACAGTCAGGATACACAATTTGTTACTTGTTTCTCTTTCAATATCCGGCGATTTTAGTCATACAAAAGTAACAATCTGAATGGCGATTTTTCTGCTCACGTCAAACCATAGGCACTGCAAAAGCCATTCCTTTCCTATTACCATTCAACCACTGCATTAGCCCAGAGTAACACACAGTGCAACAAACATGAGGTGCCCAGCTTTTTACTTGATCTCCAATTTTACAGTCAAAGTAATACTTGCAAGCAAGACTCGCACTCGCTTTGTCAGATTCTTGCACTAATCATAAGTAGTGTATTTGCCACATATGTTGCAGAATTTGTCTGGATCGTTAACACATTTGCTTTTATCCTTTTTAAGTTTCAAAACTGATAGCACTATAACAGATCACATTATCAAAATCTGTCCAGCTTGCCTTATATACTTAAAGCTGAAATCAGCCTGTGTGCGTCCGGACAGGTCTGGACATGTCCATTGGAATATTTCCAACATAATGCATTAATATTATACCTAAATAGGCTTTGCATGTATGACTTAAAACCTAGACGTGTCAGGTGAATTCCGAGTTCATATTTGGAATTAGAGTGCTCATTTTAGTATAAATCACATTTTTCTATTAGTAGTAAAATCATTATTGTGCAGTGTTTTCGCCCAAATATTCGCAAAATATCGCAAATTCGAATATTGCCCCTGCCACTCATCACTAGTTAATACGGTTGAAAAAAGACTTAAGTCCATCAAGTTTAACTAAGTATAAGGGATCGACTCTTATTCGGCGGTCATTCTCACAATGATCTTCATAACCACTGGGTTTCAGGTCCAAACAGTGCAATTTATTTTACACTCTTCATACACAACATGGCATAAAACAAAAGCCATGTTGTATCCCTAACTCGGCTATACGATAGCGTTCCCACATGGAACCAGGTGCGGCTTACCCCAGACAATCAGTCCACCAGCTTTCAGGCTGTAACAAATGCAGTACCTTTGGAGGGGGTTGTGGTCTAGCAGTCCTCCTAACTCTGACTTTTCAATGCTTGCTCCTGGGTGTCGCTGAGTCCCCCAAAGTACAGGCTATTGCATAGCTTCGTCGCCCCTCAGCCTTGCCTAGCTGAGACCACACTGACAGAGCCTCACCAGGCCTCTGTCTGCACACTCTCCAGAGTGAGACACACCCAAGATCCAGTAGCAGGATTAAATAGGATCCCTGGACATGAGCATGCCCTAAGTCCTGGACTGGAACCTGGGGAAACAATACCTCAATGTTGTCACATTGCCACAAAAGTTATAGGTGGGGACGCAAATCCCAGAAGAAAGTGGGACTCAGATTTTTACATGTTTTCATAAGCATTAATGTCATTTACTTTTGAGAATTCATCTAAACCAGGGCTGGCCAACCTGCGGCCCTCCAGCTGTTGTAAAACTACATTTCCCACCATGCCCTGCTGTAGGCTGATATCTGTAAGCAGTCTAGGCATGCTGGGAGTTGTAGTTTTGCAACAGCTGGAGAGCTGCAGATTGGCCAGCCCTGATCTAAACTCTTTTTAAACTGTCCACTGTTCCTGCTGTGACCATGTCCTGAGGAAGTATATTTCACAGATTCACAGTTCTTACAGTAAAGAAGATTTGACTAGTCAACCACACTTGGTCTAGCAAACACGGGCAGGGAAGGTACATAACTTTCACTGCCCATTGGGTGAACCTTCTGATGGCCATCAAGCATTTAACCCGTGGCACCTGTGTGGATTTGGTTTTACTGCCACGTATTACATGCAGGCCTGCCTCTTCTTCTCCTCCTCCTACTCCATCCTTTGTCTCCTCCTCGGCTGACTCCTCCTTTTCCGCTGCTACCGTCTCTTCTGATGCTCCCCCAAGCTCCCTAGAACCTATTCAACGTCCCAGGTGAGAGGTTGCCATGCTGTGCTGCGGCTGTTGTGCCGGGAAGCCAAGAACCACACCGCTCCTGCACTGATTTCTCTGCGGTCAAAGGCCGATCAGTGGCTAACCCCGCTCAATTTGACAATTGGTAAAGTCGTGTGCGACAATGGTGCCAATCTGCTGAGCAGTGCTAAAACTGGGCGAAATGCATGGCACACGTCCTGAACTTAGTGGTGCAGCGATTCGTTGCCAAATATCCCAGGGTGCAGGACATCTGTGGCAGGCCAGAAAAATCTCTGGCCATTTTAGAAGATCTTACATGGCCATGACTCACCTTGCTGACATTCAGCGGTGACACCACTTTCCTGTTAGACGTCTGATTTGAAACTGCCCGACACGATGGAACTCCACCTTGCATATGCTTGAAAGGCTACTCCAGCAAAAACGTGCAGTTATTGACTACCTATATGATCTCTGCGGCAGGACAGGTTCTGGGAACATCGTTTTTTTTTTTACCGCGACAGTGGCTGCTCATGCCTGATGCATGCACACTTCTGCGGCTATTTGATGAAATCACCAAACTGGTCAGTCGCAGCCAGGGCTCCATCAGTGACATTGTACCTTACGCCTTCTTTCTGGAGCATGCATTGCGTCATGTCATTGATCAAGCCATCAAGGAGCAGGAAGATGAAGAAGTTGAAATGCTGGATGAATTCCCAGGGAGGCTACGCCATCTGAGACAAGTCAACAGGAGTCTGAAGAGGAGTCAATGGAGGATGGTGCTAGGGTGGAGGAAGAGCATTCTTTTAACGTTTCTGGGATCTCTGGTGTTGTCCGCGGCTGGGGGGATGAGAATGGATGATGACATTATCCTGGATGATGAGCAGGAGCCAGGCCACTCCACCGCTACTGCAAATGGGGGCCTTCATGCTCCAGTGTTTGAAGAGGGATCCCCGTATAAAAAGCATAAAGGGCAAAGACCAGTACTGGGTGGCAATGTACTTAAACCCCGGTCCAAACACAAAATGGCGGAAATGTTACCACCATCACAGAGGGCTGACAGAATGCAGCATTTCCAGGCATTGCTTTGAGTAATGCTGCATTCTGCTTTTGAGGGCACTGGCAGAGGAATTTCCACTCACAGAGAAACAGTTGCGGGTACCAATCCAACAGCGCACGCAAGAAGAGGGCATTTTGAAGATGTGTTGGTGACTTCGGCTATGAGATCATTCTTGCAGCCAACCCATCAACAGCCGTCCTCCGGATTCAGCCTCAGGTAACGCCTAGACCGACAGGTGTCCGACTACATCAGGTTAACGGCCGATGTGGAGACTCTGAGAAGCAATGAACCCCTGGACTACTGGGTGTGCAAGCTTCACCTGTGGCCAGAGCTGGCACAATTTTCCATGGAACTGTTTGCTTGCCCCTCGTCCAGTGTCCTGTCCGAAAGGACGTTCAGCGGATCGTGACCGATAAGCGCACTCGCCTAACTCACGACAGTGTGAACTACCTCACATGTATAAAAATTAATTAGGCTTGGATCTTGGAAGAATTAAACACATGTGACGAGTCGACTACGTTTGATTGAATTTCCTCATGACAGCCCACAAATATCCGCCACCACCCAGAACAAATCAAGGTCCCTGTCTTAGGTAAATGCAGCGGTATAAAATGTCTTTTATTTATGTTGAATGCCTAATTTTGGGGTCCTGTACTGGCTGACAGTTACATATTTATCCTGTGACCGCCTTATGTACCTTCAGCCACAGAATCCAAAGTTCTTTGCTGTCAGATGAGTGCCTATTGCCTAATATTTGGGGCCTGTACTGGCCGACAGTTAAATTTTTATCCTGTGACTGCCTAATGTACCTCCAGCCACGGAATCCAAAGTTCTTTACTGTCAGGTGAATGCCTATTGGTTAATTTTTGGGGCCTGTACTGGCTGTACTTTTTATCTCTAGCCACATAATCACACCCTTTTCTCACTCCTCTGCTTCTCATTATGGTGGCATATGAACCGCATTCACCATAAAGACCTTCTAATATCACAGGGTTATGGGACTGTGCCCCCCACCCTGTACTGTGCCCCTCACCCATACTGTGCCCCCTTATACCCTCCATTGTGCCCTCTTACCACACCCTGTGGTGTGACCCTAGTCATTCCCTGTACTGTACCCTCTTATACTCTTTTATCCCGCCACGGTATGGCAGTGTTATCCGGTCACTGTGCAGAGGTGTTTTCCGGACAATGTATGGCGGTGGTATCCAATATCTGGATGGCCATAACTGTATCCCTTTCCCTGCCGATGCCATCCTTTTTTATACCTGCATGAGCGGGAAAAATATGCAGATTGTGGTGCTAAGGACCTGTGCGCCACAATCTGTGTCAGAAATAGACGTTTTCTATATAACAAATGATCATCTAATTGTATTATCATTTGGGGGTAGGGATAATATCTTTATATTGTATAAATTCTAGTGCATTATACTGTGCCCTGTTTTTCCTAGTAGAAAATGATCCTTCGGAAACACAGTCCTCATCCCTGACCACTAGGACCAGTTAGCGCTCTGTCAGTACATTGCGGCCTCCCCTCTCTGCCACGCTGCTCCGATTTGTACTGGTGCTTATTCTGATACTAGTGCTGGCTTCCTATTTTTGCCATCCATTTAATGCATAGCAAAAATGTATGCGTTAACAGATGCATCA